>NC_091123.1:162723023-163023023 GCF_040183065.1 Periplaneta americana | reverse complement strand
AGAAAAATTGCACTACTGCACCTCGAAAGAATAGTGCTCATAAATTATTACTTCCGAAAATCTGCGAACCTTAAGACTAGATTTAAAATAGAGGTAAATATTGGAGGAAGTGAAAAAAAAAATCATTTTTGGACGAACCAAAGGGGGTTTTTTTTTTCTACCTTAGCAAAGTCTGCACTCAATGGTTATATTTATATTTTGTCCCGTGTCCATTCATGCTAATTTGACATGCTGTAATAACATTAAATGTAACACAAACAAACAGTGTTACATACCTAAAGAACTACTTGACATGTTGATACCAAATATGAATGGAATCGACCACTTACAACAGAGTTACAGCACAAGGAAAACGGCAGACTCGCGGCGCTTGCTGAGTAAGAATGCTGGGTGGCGAAATGTGGCATGTTACCGGCTTCTTATCTCGCTATGCAGCCACCTCTGCTGATTAAGATAATCAATTGAGTGTTACTCAGTTATATAGCAAAAATAATTTAAGGGTTTAATTTCAATTTTTACATGTCATTTTTGTGCATTTGTCCTCCTAAATATGGATTTTAGACCACTGTGCGCCGCAAGGAGTGTATAAACAATCCAAGCCGCTAGATAGCAGCACAGTCACTTTTCGCCGCCGCTTGCAATGCTAAACAGGCAAGCTTTCCAGTATTATTGGGTTATTTTACGACGCTGTATCAACATCTAGGTTATTTAGCGTCTGAATGATATGAAGGTGATAATGCCGGTGAAATGAGTCCGGGGTCCAGCACCAAAAGTTACCCAGCATTTGCTCGTATTGGGTTGAGGGAAAACCCCGGAAAAAACCTCAACCAGGTAACTTGCCCCAACCGGGATTCGAACCCGGGCCACCTGGTTTCGCAGTCAGACGCGCTGACCGTTACTCCACAGGTGTGGACAGTATTATTGTTATACCGTGTATAGTTTTTATACGAGACTTACGCAGAGTTGAGACAGAAAACGTTACTAATAAACCGTGAATAAGCTATGGACGTATAAACAGACTCTAACTATACAATGGGAATTGCTTTGCAGTAGTTATGTACACGAAACCCCTTGTTTAAGCGTTGTATATAGAGAAAAAATGGCCGCCCCTCTAAAGCTGTTCGTATCGACTGTCATTTTATGATGATCGTTACATTGTAACCACAGGAGAACAAACCAAAGATCATAGAATTATTAGAATAATATTGCTCTAGCTTGTACTCTTTGACCGAAATGTAGTGTGGTAATCGATTAGAACCAGTTGTACTATCGATATTTAACACTCCACACTAGAGCGCTCTACCGGATGCAATAGAGAACCTCAGATATTCTGTTACCTTTCGTAACGAAGTAATGACGAAACTATGACGTAGCTGTGTAACAGTCATACTGTTATACACGACGTATGTAGTGATTATTAGTAAGGAATTTACACACGACTTATAAACGAGCTACTCATTGTATAAGACAGTTAAACGTCTGTATATAGAGTTTTTATTAGTAAGACTGATAGAGTATTTGGTTACAGGCTGGCACTTGCCATGCGCCTCCTGGAGTATACAAAACAGGAGAAAGGAGAGGTGCAAACTCTCTCCCTTTCTGTCTTAACCAGCTGAAAAGGCAGTGAATGGATTATACAGGTGGACTCCCATCAAGACTCGCTCCAAATTTCATTTCAGTATCTGTACATGTTCGTGGAGAGGAAGTTGGATAGTTGACATGAGAGTGAGAGTGCAATTACTTCTTGTCTCAACATGTAAACATTGTCACAGTAGGACACAAAATAAATGTTCACGTTTACAAATATAATATACACAGTACATTTCTAGTACAAAAAATGAATGCCTAACATTGCACATTACAAGTTTTAATAATATAAAACAGCAGTGGCGAAAAGGCCATGGTGCGCGGAGCCACTGTGTAAGCTGCAACGTGCATAGCACCTATGGAGGGAGGCGGACAACCGAAGGGGAAGTTAATGTTTAGGACGTGTAACGAAGAAAGAAATGAACAAGAAAACATAGGACACATTATCACAATCTAAAATTAACTGTCTTCAGAATGTCTCTGCGACAAAGTTTCAAAATCAGGAATTATGTCACTTACTGCCAATCGTAGTTGATCACGAAGGTATTTGTCTGTCAGTCGTGATCTAAATTTGATTTTTACTATTTTCATTGTTGAAAATAATTTTTCACAAACGTAAGTTACAGCGAACATGGCTTCAACAGAGCAAGCGAAAGAACGAAGCTTCAAATATTTATTTTTTTCCAAAGATTTGAAAAGTTCAATATCTGTCAAGTCCTTACATCTAGCTTTCATTTAACGTCATATTGTAAATCTGTGAGTTTAAATTGAAAATCTAACCGCATTATTCGTACATCTGCTGTAAAAGAATCGACGTACAGAGATGATAATAATAATAATAATAATAATAATAATAATAATAATAATAATAATAATAATAATAATAACACTTAACCTTTTAATGTTTCATCAGTAACATGTAGTAACTTATAATGCCGTTTTATGTTATACAACCGTTTTCCTAGTAATATTTGTGAACATATCATACATTTAATATTTTCATCATATTGTAAGCAAAAGAATGCATCCTCCCAACCTACTTGAAACTTTCGTTTTTTTATAGAGGTAGTCTACATGGTTTCGAGAGAGATATTGCGACGATACGCCACTCGCAGGTCCGAGACAAATACAAATAGAACGGAGTTTGACTCCAGTGAGTGAGAGGGTGGGGGTTGTAGGTAGGAAGCGAGAGAAAAGCACTGCGAGCCACAATGTGCTCGTGAGTCGCATTTTCGCCGCGGCTGATATAAAATAATCATTTGTGTGTGAACAGAAAAGAAAAAAAATATACAGTACTTACATAAAATACATTTGTTAACAATTCAGTGCACCGAATTACAAGGTACATAAAATTTTTTCAAGAAACTCCTTGAAATATTTTGAAAGGGATGTTGGCATGTACCAGCATTATACAGAAATGCCGATGAAATTCTTTTTCAAGTTTTATGTCTGATTTTTATTTTGAAGGCTAGTTTTGACTGTATAATTAAATATTTCCCATCTACCGCTTACTATTACACTGCTTTTGAAAGAATTGAGTGCTATCTGTCCTTATACTCTTTTAACAATTTCCAAACCTCAGTGTTTTTTTTACTTTACTAAGAAAATATTCCTTTCCGAACTTCTCTATAGGTTCGTTCTAAAGGGAATGTTGGTGCTCTTATTTCTCGACATTTTCCTCAGTAGTAGTGTGAATTATGACACAGTGAAATTAACACTAACACAAATATGTAATTATATATAATCAAATAAATGAAAATAAATAAAATATACTTGTTTACTTATAGGCTCTCAAGTACGTGTGGTGATTGCAAGGACCCACGCCAAGCAGAATTAAAAAGGCGTTAATGTAATTTCTTACGAAACCAACTGCACTCTCACAGTGCCTTCCCACCCCATGGGTCATGACGTCCTGTATAATCCGTGCGTTCCGAACTTCAGTCTCGAGAAATCGGTGACCCTAGTGTGCAGTCTGATTATTACTTACTTACTGGCTTTTAAGGAACCCGGAGGTTCATTGCCGCCCTCACATAAGCCCGCCATCGGTCCCTATTCTGAGCAAGATTAATCCAGTCTCTACCATCATATCCCACCTCTCTCAAATCCATTTTAATATTATCTTCCCATCTACGTCTTGGCCTCCCCAAAAGTCTTTTTCCCTCCGGCCTCCCAACTAACACTCTATATGCATTTCTAGATTTGCCCATACGTACTATATGCCCTGCCCATCTCAAACGTCTGGATTTAATGTTCCTAATAATGTCAGGTGAAGAATACAATGCATGGAGTTCTGTGTTGGGTAACATTCTCCATTCTCCTGCAACTTCATCCCTCTTAGCCCCAAATATTTTCCTAAGTACCTTATTCTCAAATACCCTTACCCTATGTTCCTCTCTCAAAGTGAGATTCCAAGTTTCACAACCATAAAGAACAACCGGTAATATAACTGTTTTATAAATTCTAACTTTCAGATTTTTTGACAACAGACTGGATGATAAAAGCTTCTCAGCCGAATAATAACAGGCATTTCCCATATTTTTCTGCCGTGTATCATTTATATTTGTTACTGTCGCTCCCTGGTATTTGAATTTTTTCCACCTCCTCAAAGGATAAATTTACAATTTTTATATTTCCATTTCGTACAATATTCTTGTCACGAGACATAATCATATACTTTGTCTTTTCGGAATTTACTTCCAACCCTATTTCTTTACTTGCTTCAAATAAAATTTCCGTGTTTTCCCTAATCGTTTGTGAATTTTCTCCTAACATATTCACGTCATCCTCATAGACAAGCAGCCGATGTAACCCGTTCAATTCCAAACCCTCTCTGTTATCCTGGACTTTCCTAATGGCATACTCTAGAGCAGCGGTTCCCAAAGTGTGCTCCGCGGAGCCCTAGGGCTCCGCGAATGATTCTCAGGGGCTCCGTCCGCGGAAATTATGAAGATGACAAAAATTGCTAATTCCATCTAGTCCCTAGCGGGAGAAACGGAAACTACTTCCATCAAGCGAAAAATACTTTCTGAGAAAGTAGTTTGCGTTCTTCTTGCTACATGGAAGCATTAATATTAGATCTACTCGTCACTGGAACTATCTCGATCTTTCTTGCTTGCCAAGTACTCAATTATTCTCGAAATTTATTTTATTTTTTATATACTGGGCAGGCAGCGTTTGTTATTCGTGTACGTGGAATCTACAATCTACTGACTGTTACGTTACCTCAAAAAATATAAATACTGTGTTAGCTAAGCTTTCGTTGAACCGGAACTGTGGCTTGACGGGCTCCCTAAGACCTAAGAGTCATAGCCATCAACCAGTGCTCAGTCAAAGAGAGATAACAACAGCTATAACATTACTTTCAAAGAAGATAGTGCGAATATGTTGAACATGATCCTGTCTCAGAGTCTGCGATGCCTATTGTAGAGGTATTGAAAGTAACAAACGAAAATATTGTGATTTATATTTGGACATGGGATTCAATGAGTTTGCTGTGTGATATGTAACAAAGTTTTTCCCAAGAGTTCTATGTTCCCTGTCAAACTTAGACGGCATTTCTCAATTCAAAAATTCACAAATAAAACTGCAGACTACTTCGAAAGAAAAAGTGACGAACTCCATGCAGTTCAGACGAAATTTTACCTCGTGTAAAAACAAACAACGAGAACGCACTGAACACGTCGTACTTGGTTAGTCATGACCAGGCTCTTGCTGGTAAACCTCACCCTTGCTGAAACTCTTATGAAACCACTATTCGTGAAGGTAGTGAAGTGCATGGTGAACGAGAAAACTGCAAACTTGGTTTCCAGTGTGCCCTTATCAAATAACACTATGCATAATGGAATCCAGAATATATGAAAGGACGTAAAAAATATCATGATTTTCCGTATCAGTTAAACGAAATTTTCGTTACAACTTGACAAATCCACGGCCTTTGCCGGATTAGCTATATTAATGATGTTTGTGCGGTATGAATTTTCAGGTTCTTTCATGAAATATTTTGTTCTGCAGCCATTGCCATCCTCTACAAGCGGTACTGAAATTTTTTCTTCTTCATTGAAAACTCGATACCGTGAGACAGTTGCATTGACGTGTGCACAAATGGCGCAAAGGCCATGGTAAGGACCTACCATGGCCTTGCTGGCGCTGTTACAAGGATCAAGAACTGAACAAGTAGTCACTGTGTACTACACCAACACGCCCTCGCAACGAAAAAATGCCAGCTTATTAAAGCAGGTACTAGACAACGCCGTCAAAATTATCAACTTTGTTAAGGCACGACCTTCGCAGTGTAGGCTACTTAAAATTCTGTGCGAAGATACGGGTAGCTACACAAGTCATTGTTATTAATATTACACACACAACGTCGTGCGGTAAAGCGTTGTCCCGATTACATGAACTTCGAACGGAAGTTTATTCACTTTTGAATTACCAGAACAGTTTGCTAGCAGATTATTTGAATGATCCGGAATTGTTGTACAAATATTATGTTACTTGGCAAATTTTTTCAAAAATGAATTCAGCACACACATACAAGGTAAACGGAAGACTATATTCGATGCTGATGACGAAATTGTCGCACTGAAGAAAAAGACAGCGTTCTACATAGAAAGCGTCGACAATAAGGATCTTAAGTTTCTAATTGACTTCAAACTTTATAGAAGAAAAAACATAACAATGAATGTCTCATTCATAGCAATAATGAAAGAACACCTTGAAAATTTGCTTCAAAATATGAATTCATACTTTCCAAGGGACACTCAGGAATCGATTCTAAAGAAATATGAGTCGATTGTAGATCCATTTCCAGTGATGTCAAAACCAGCAGCCCTCACTGCTTCAGATATGAGGTCCTTATAGACATGGTTTCGAACAGCCACTGTCAGGCATAATTTAAAAGCAAACCATTTCCCAAATTTTGGGCTAAGTTAGGGGAGGATCTTTTGATGTTAAGTTCAAAAGCTAAATTTCTCTCACTGCCTTTTGGTACTGTGTACCTCAGTAAAGCGACCTTTTTGAGGTACACGGCTACAAAAACAAAATATCGAACTTGTTTGGACACAGAAGACGATATACGTCTTCAACTGACTTCTATGACACCGGACATTGACAAACTCTGTCGCAAGAAACAGGCACATTCTTCACATTAACTTCGGGTGTACATGTAACATTGTAACATTTTTTAAATATCTTAACTACTTGTTAATATCATTTTGTAGATTTAAATAAATTATATCCAGTACTATTTTTACTATTGTTTCCTTTATATATATATATATATATATATATACATACATACATATTCATACTTCCGTTTATGTATCGTGTGAAATATGCTTTATAGAACGTAGACAGATAAAACTAAAAAGTAAACATTTCTTGGGGCTCACGAGAAACTTTTGCTTCAAAAAGGGCTCCGTGGCTGAAAAAGTTTGGGAACCGCTGCTCTAGAGTAGTGGCGGCTTCTCAAGGGGGTTGCAGGTTTGTACACCCCCCAGTAATGTTCCTAATCTCCCGGCTTTGCTACTATATATATATATATATATATATATATATATATATATATATATATATATATATCTTACAATTTTCATTCATGACTATCTGCAGCTGGCGTCTTGTTTTCTACGTCTGCAGGAGCCTTCGAGCCTCTTGGTTTGCAAATATGTTGAAAACCTATGGAAGGTACTTTATAGAGATTTTCGGCTAATGCGGGGACAGGGGGTTAGAGGCGTGGTCTACTGCTTTCTCATTGAGAAAGGTTTGTCGCACTCCCTGGCATGGGACACCAACGTCAGTGCAGAAGAAACTAAATTCACTGGGAAAGTACTGTTTCAACTAGACATTTGTCCGAAGTAATAAGGATGAAAAATGTATTCATTCGGCTTGTGCAACGAACAGTCGCATATTTCGCACATTACTTTCTCAATCTGCATCCACACAAACGGCACAATACATAAAGGAGCTTGTATTTTGCTTTAAAGTTGTAAGAGTTGTCGTTCTGACAATAAGCGCTGCTATCTCCCGACAGCCTACGAAATTTGCATTTGAATTTTATGAACGAAAACGTTGGACTTGGTACTTGGTGATGACGATTCTGTGCTCAAATGTTTTTCATGAGGTTAAATCGTAATATAGAGAGCTCCATCCACGACCCCGTCCACTTTTTGACTTTCTGTATAAATAAGTATGCTTGTATTTAGTCATTTTACTTATTAATTGCATATAAATAAGGTTTATATGTATATCCTTCAGGTATACACGGTTTTAAACTTTAAAGTAAAGTATGTTTAACTCCTCTCCGATATCCATTGTGCACCACCATATTTTGAAACCACCAGCCGCCACTGCTCTAGAGCAAAGTAGAAAGTAAAGGTGAGAGTGCATCTCCTTGCTTTAGTCCACAGCTGATTATTAGTAATTTTAATATTTGAATTTGTATTGAAATTATCATAATAATCACAACGAAAAATATACTCCCTCGCTATAACTATTAATAAAAAATTCACAGTAACTAAAATATTTGTTTAAATTCTTTAAAATCGGGAAACAAAAAATATATAACATAATTGAATAAATCTACTAATACTACTACTTTCGTTACTACATTCACATTACTGCTACTAATACCACTCTCACCACTCACACTGCTACCACTGCCACTACCAGTACTACTGCAAGGTATAACAGTCGTTCTAGACGAATGAACATTTGTAATGGAAGCTATGCGAGTTAATCACCACACGAGGGCGGGCAGTGTCTGGCAGTTAGAAGTTAGATAACGCAGACATGCTAGTTTATCAAGTGAAAGTACAGTCATTACTTGAGCAAATGCTGTATAATGATGGCTTTCTGTTGACTTATTATGTAATTATTGAGTGTAATTAGTTACCACTGCCACCGAGTATTTACCCATTTGCAGTGTGAATAAATACATACATACCACATTTTTTAAAAATTCGACAGTATTATCTGAAATTTCCTTACCACTGTCGAGTGAGAGCGCTGTCGTTTATTGACATGTGTATGTGTAGAGTACCCTAAGGGTCAAACCTAACCATCTTTCCCCCATTACTATAGTGAGGATCACGTAAGAGCAGTTCCTAAAAGTCTAATTTGGCCGTCTCTTCAGTGTTGCCAACTAATACCGGTACCAGATATCACCAAAGAGGGTAAAATCACAATGCTACGTACTGAAATAATAATAATAATAATAATAATAATAATAATAATAATAATAATAATAATAATATAGTGTTAACAATAAAAATGTATTACTTATTTACCACATCTCATCTTTATGTTGCGACGTGTTTCCTAAATGGTTCAATAATTTATTTATAAAATAGTATATTTTCCTTCTGGACTTCTCGCTTATTATGTTGGTAATTAGGATTAGTATGATCTAATATTACAGTTTATTTTGTCAGGCAACATGAAATTTATTGCTTTGACTAAAGAATTTACGATTGATGAGACCTAACCTAAAAATGTATTTATTTACTTGCATTTTTATCAGTTTGTTGTACTGTAAACCGAAATCATTGCTGCCAACATAACAGTTAGAAAATAACTGCCAGTTGTAGTAAATGTCAGTACCCAGTGGCTGTTCCTCGGGGGAGGGAAGGGAGGAACGTCCTCCTCACATTTTTCTTCTTTTGAAAATAAATACCAAATGAAATATATGCCTTCAAATTCGAGGTAGATTCGATAATTTTTAAGTTCACAGCTATAGGAAAACCTCGATTGATCGAGTTTTAAACCACGCGCACTCATGTGCTGCTAGAAAACTGTGAGAAGGATGCGAGATTGTTTGTGTGGAGGAAAGCCAATCCATTCCTCCTTTACTGCAGTTAACACACATAGACAACAGCGCGCTAGCGGCCAGAGAAAGAAGCAGAGTTTTAAAGCAAGTAAATGAACGGATAGGGAGGAGATCCTCCTCTGAATCAGCGCATGGGCGGGAAATAGAAACCGACTGGTCTTGCAGCAAGCTCGCTACCGCTGCCATCTAACAATGCTGCATTCAACCAGACTATAACACGTCATCTAGGAGGAGACACAATAAAAACAGTTTTAACGCAAAGCTATGAAAGACACCATATAAACTTTTTTTTAAATTATAAATCAAAATATATTCATTGCACTTTATATAAGCTACTATTCATGGTTTGAAACTTTCGAGGATATCTGAAAGTTGAAGTTGGATTTATATAAAACAAAGAGGAAGTAGTTCTACGTTAGTATCGCAGACCTTTTTGGCCTCTGAAATTCACTTCCATTCATTGTCTACTAGACAGGACAACAGCCAAGTTGTCAGTTTTGTATATTTGAAATTGAAGGTACTGCAAAGTATATTTTTTTTAACATAAAAAAATTAATCGGCCACCGGCAGCTTTGAACAATAATGGTAGTATGACTTTACAAGAACTGATATTCTTCAAAAGCATGTGATACTGAACTTGTAAAATGTACATATGGCAACACAGACCACGAGTTCTCGCTTTCCTAACAGATTATTTCTTTCCTCCTCTTAAGAAATATGCAGGAGCCGCCACTGTCAGTACCCGAAATTCGAAACGAAGTTGGTAAAAGAAAATTCAACCTCAGAGCTAGAAAATCACTATAATCCACTAGCATATTTAGTAATAGTGGAAAAATGGTTAGGTTTCACCTTTAGGGTATTAAGTAAGCTGATCCGGACTATACATATGCTAGAGGGTTATGGTGATTTTCTAGTTTGAAGGTTGAATTTTCTTTTGCCAAACTTCGTTTCGAATTTCGATATTGAGAAATACTACAACTGGTAGTGATATTATAACTGTTATGTTGACAGCAGGAACAGCTGTTGTCGGTAGTGCAAATTCTGATAATTCAAATTGTTCTAGATTTCTGAGCCGATTACTGGAAAATAGTGAAATTCGATCATACTAATAATTAATTAATACAGTGGACTCTCCTAAGTTCGACTGAACAGAATTGAAAGTTCAGTCTAATAAGAGTAGTGGGTGTGGCAGGTGAAATGAATACAAATTCTTATTGGTTATCCAACAACGAATATAGTACTGTACTTGCATTTCCTGCTCGCCCCGAGACTTGTGTATGCTCTTCTAGTACCACAGTGGGTTGCGACAGTTCCGTGTCACAAATGGCATAATTCTCAAATAGGAAAAGAAGAGTTCATTAATTTAAAATCAATGATTAAATATGCATGTCCTAATCAATAAAATATTCTGTTTTCCTTTAACTATAGTATCACTACAAGACACAGAACCAATTCCCATTCAAATGGCAAACTCATTTCTTAGTGCCAGTCTAATTCTCCTACGTAAGCAGTCGAACTATACAATGTCGAACTTGTTTTCTGTCGAACGTAAGAGCTTCCACTGTATCAGTATTATATTAATACATAATAGTTATAAATAATTGATTAAATGGCGATCTTACTCATGTTAATTATGTAACCATGTACGGCTTACAGCTGTTTCGATGCTATTCGATGGTGATCCTCAGAGCCTACTAGATCTCGGCGCTATCTCAACTTCGCTGCCTTTTGTGTGGGTGCGTTCGTGTGATGAAGAGTTGTGTCAAATAGTGTGTGTGTTCTGAAATTGATCTGTTTGTTGAGAATTTGATTGGGATGTGTTTTAGTGTCGCCATTTAATCATTTATTTATATTCAAATGTTAAAAGTAGTGTACGAAAGATTCAACATGAACATAATAGTTATTTTATGTGTTATGGTTACAATTCAAGATTGTAGTCAGATAAGTGTAAATACATATAACATATGGTGTGATACATGCACTTGGGTGATAGATAGAAAATGTGTACAGGGACAGCAATTATAACTAGAATAGCAAAATAGGAATAAATAAGTATTCTTAAGCATACATTTCAAAGTGGCATTCGGTTTTCGGAGTTTGTACTAATCATTTCACGTGATCAAACAGAATACATTTCTAGGTTAGGTCTAGTTAATCGTAAACTGATTAGTCAAAGCAATAAATTTCATGTTGTCAGACAAACTACATTTTAATATTAGATCACATTAATCTACTAATTTCCAACATAATGTGCGAGAAGTCAGGAGGAAAATATAGGCCTACTCTTTCACAAGTTATTGAACCATTTAGGGAACACATACCAACATAAAGGTGAGATGTAGTAAAAAGCAAGACATCGTTATTGTTAGTAGTATATTATTATTATTATTATTATTATTATTATTATTATTATTATTGTACATGGCATTGTGATTTTACCCTCTTTGGTGATATCTGGTATTAGTTGGCAACACTGAAGAGACTGCCAAATTAGCCTTTTAGGAACTGCTCTTACGTGATCCTCACTAAAGGTATTCTTACTTCCAGCTGTCCACACCTGTGGAGTAACGGTTAGCGCGTCTGGCCGCGAAATCAAGTGTCCCGGATATGATTCCGGTCGGAGCAAGTTACCTGGTTGAGGTTTTTCCGGGGTTTTCTCTCAACCCATTATGACCAAATGCTGGATAACTATCGGTGCTGGACTCCGGAATCATTTCACCAGCATTATTACCTTCATCTCATTCAGACGCTAAATAACCTAGGATGTTGATAAAGCGTCATGAAATAAGCTAATAAAAAAACCTATTTGTAGCTATTTGCGCTGCAGGGAGAGTGTGGATCATATGTACATTCCTCATCAAAACGTTATTAGTACGACTGATAAATCAGCACATAAGATTACGTGCTGTCGTACACCTGATACCAATATAATAAAATCAATACAGTATAACCTCTATTATCCGATGTAATAAAGGGGGTGGACCGAACGGTTAATCGAAAAAATCGGATAATCCGTACCGTGAAATATTTTCATAAATTTAATGAATAATAAACTTTTATAAATTCCTCCGTGGCCTTATATTTAACACACTAGGTCAGTGACCGGCATGTTCCGTGCTCTGTGACGTCATACCACGAAGCCGCCACGCTCTTTGATCGGCAATCTCTGCATACTGAGCACAGCGAGGCGAGAAGGTTCAACTGAACAGTGGTGGTACGGCGCCTATGCACTGACAGAGCGCGATCCATTCGTCTGAGGTACTATGGGAACAGCACAATTACAATACATTTGTACGAAAACAAAACTGTACATCCGTGATAAATCAATGTAACAAAATATTTTGGTTTGTAATCAAATTTAATGTACTTATAATAATATGAAATTCATAATACAGCCAGCTGCAGAAGCGTTCGCATTATGTAAATGAGGCTCCGAAACCGCTATAAATATACAAATATAGAAATAAATAATTTAAGCAGTACTACAACACTTTGACTACTCGGAAACTTGAAAACAGTTCAAGTGTTTTTAACAGACATTTTCCTACACAATATACAGATTGAACTATATAGGCCCTAACTTGGTGAGTAGTATGCAAAGTATATTTCAACTTTTGAAACACACCATCACTTTGTGTTACTATCGTGCCCAAGCTAAATGCTTTGTAGAAATCAAACTGTGTTATGGAGTATGGCGAAGTGTTTGATTTGTGGCAAGCTGTTTCAGCATGTGAAGAAATTCAATATGCAATACAATTATTCTCTATGCCACACAAATGATTATGACAAATATGGGGGAGAATATCGACAAGTACTAGTGCAGCAATCGAAAGATTGCTAGGGAACACACTGTCAGTGAATCAATGGTAAGCTTATGGCTTAAGATACTGGGTGTTTATTTCAAAGTGTGTCATGACGTCACTGTTGAGTCACCGATGTGAAGCGAGTTTCAGCTTATATGTCAGAGAAGTTGCCTATTATTCAAGGCGTTCTTCAATCTGAACTTGAGAACGTGTACGGTATAACTTGAATGTCGTAGCAACAGATGGCGGTCTGTAAAGTCAGTGTGCTACCATAATCTCTTTCGAACTGTGTTTTGCTCGGGCAAGTCGTACGCAGGGTATTTGTTATCATCGATTGCGTACGGCAACATTCCACAACACAAATCAAAATGCTCCGTGGCCATGTTGACCGTCCAAGTTAATGTCAACAAATACGTAAGTCATCATCATCATCATTATCCTTCACGAATTAGGCCTCTGTAGACCTGTTTCGGCCCCATCTAGCAGTCTTCTTAAAGGTCTTCCTGGTCGACGATGTCCTCTAGGTTTATACTGCATCATAATTTTTGGGATTCTTGAATTTTCCATTCTTCTTACATGATCTAGCCAATTGAATTTGTATCTGCTGATTTTTTCTTCTACTGACTCTACTTCTAATTGTTCTAAAATTTCTTGTTTCCTTTTTCGGCCTAAAAGAGTATATCCTGCTGTCCTCCTCAAAAATTTCATTTCCGTTGCTTTGATTCTGTTCACGTCTTTTTTCTTTAATGACCAAATCTCGCTTCCGTATAAAAGGGTGGGTAATGCTAGTGTATTATATATTTTTATTCTTGTGGTTTTTTGTACTAATTTAGCTTTTAATGCATTGTTTATTATTCCTAGAATTTGTGTAAATTTGGTAATTTTCTTGTTCACATTTTTTAAATTTTGATAAGATATTTCACAACCCAGATAATTGAAATTTTGCACTTGTTCGAGGCATTGGTTATTGTGTATTATCTTACTTCTGACTGGGTCTTGTCCTAAAAATTCCATTACTTTTGATTTTTGTGCTGAAATTTCCATCCCAAAATCTTTTAATATTTTATTTAATGTATACAATCCTCTTTGTAAATTATCCTCTGAATTGGAAATTATGACTTGATCATCGGCATAGAGTAAGGTATTTAATGTTAGAGCACTGGTTATTTTGATTCCTGATGTGTAGATTTGGTTCCATCTTAAAATAATTTCATTTATATAAATATTAAATAAAGTTGGTGATAGTGGACAACCTTGTCGAACTCCATTATTAACTAATTTTCTTTCGGATATACAGTTATTTATTTTGACACTTATTTTGCTGTCTGTGTAGATTTCTATTATATTTTGCAATAGCAAATTTGGAATATTTTTTTCTTGTAATATGTCGAATAAAAGGTCTCTTCGGACTTTATCAAAAGCTTATCAAAAGCTTATCAAAAAGATTACGTAAGTAATCGTCTTAACCCTCTCCCCATATCCCGACAGTAATAAAAAAACTCACTTCAGTATGTGTTTCCAAACAGTTCAATTCTTGTCACTACCGGCGTTACCGTACGTATCGGTAAGTAATCTTCAGAATGAACGCCGTACTTGCTAGGCAACTTCTCTCGCATTTAGGTAATACGCCTCTGCGGAAGTGTAGGAAGATTGAATTTTCTAGGCTCATCGGCTAGCCACATGACGACATACAGCGAGCCATGACACACTTTGAACTGAACAGCCAGTATACTGTGTAAGGGATAAGGCTTGTAATAACGCTCTCTAGAAAAAATAACGTGCTAATACAATGTACAATACTTTATATATTCCTGCAGAAAAAAAGCGAGAGAAAGACAGACGGATAATCCACCAATCGGTTAAAAGGGTGGCGGATAATAGGGGTTCTCTTGTACAATAATAAAATTATTATATTTGTGCCAGCACCTCTTTTAATCTTCTATTACTATTACCAATTATGTTTTAAATTGTCAATTATTATTATTAAAATTTCAGTTTATTTCATTTTACAATGTTTTATATTCTTATTGTGAAATCATTCATATATGTGTTCCAATAGCTAATTGTGACTAGCTCTTATCTATTGCTTTATAGTCCTGCTATATTCAAAGTGTAATAGATCATGTGTTTGCAATATTCAAATTGCGTACTGTAGAATGATTAAGGTGAATGTCGATGAATGCTGATAACGACAAATTGCACCATAGCCTACGTTTATTATTCTGTCAGAGGAGGAACTGATATTTTAGTACGAGTCACGAATTGCAGCGTTTAATGGTAGTGCATGTAATGTTATCTCTCGTTCTTAGTGTTGTTCCTGATCGGAGGTGTTGCCAATTTTAGCGAAAAGTTAGATAGATAGATAAGTGCATTTATTGATGCATAAGAAATTATACAAACTCATTGTATACAAGATCCTTCGCACGAGCTCGTACGGCCATTCGTGCTGTAGCTATGCACAGTTTGAGTCTTCAAAACGAAAATAATACCTACTAATAATAAAATAGTGAAACAATAGTTATTATTATTACTACCGTTATCATTGATTACCACTATTATAACTAATCTAACTTTATACCAAATTTCACAAAAATAATACAAATAAAATAAAAGAGAGATATGAAAAACACACACATACAGTGACACACACACACACACACAATATAAACAATTCAATTTCTTGTTGAAGCTGCACCAAATAATCCAAATAATAAATATAAAGGTAATACAGTATATAAATAAAAACATACACACGCAATAAAATACAAGACACAGTAAATACAAAAAAACATAATCCCCTAATTATATCATTCGCTCAATGTTAATATTACTCATTGCAACACTAATAAATCTTTCCCTTATCCATCGGCTCCCTCCCCCTCGGCCAATTCCCCCCTCAACGAAATAGCGACCAACGACTTTTCTGAAGTTGTTTATTAATAATTTGGTGATAAAGTTAGTGATTTTTATGTTTTATCATCTTACATGTTTTTAATAACATGTACAGTATTGGGAAACAATAATTTTACATTTTTAATATGTATGTATGTATGTATGTATGTATGTATGTATGTATGTATGTATGTATGTATGTATGTATGTATGTATGTATGTATGTATGTATGTATGTAAATGTTAAATGTTATGTTTTATTTAATGACGCCCGCAACTGCCGAAGTTATATCAACGTTGCCGGTGTGCCGGAATTTTTGTCCCGCAGGAGTTCTTTTACATGTCAGTAAATCTACTGACATGAGCCTGTCGCATTTAACCACACTTAAATGCCATCAACCTGGTCCGGGATCGAACCCGCAACCTCGGGCATAGAACGCTAGCGCTATACCGACTGCACTAACCAGGCCGTATGTATGTATGTATGTATGTATGTATGTATGTATGTATGTATGTATGTATGATTAACAGTGCAATGGAGTATATACCCGGTGGCGGTGATACATAATATACAACTACTAATTCCACGATTCGGGACATCTGGCCGATATCTACGGCTGACCTCTAAGATCCAGAATATAAAGCAGAGCTTAACTTAAAAAAAAAAAATACAATATGATTTGCGGAGAGAATACAAAACAATGATAAATTTAGAAATGAAATACAGTTTGATTTGCGGAGAGAATAGAAAACAGTGATAAATTGAAAAATAAAATACAGTTTGATTTGCGGAGAGAATACAAAACAGTGATAAATTTAAAAATAAAATACAGTTTGATTTGCGGAGAGAATACAAAACAGTGATAAGTTGAAAAATAAAATACAGTTTGATTTGCGGAGAGAATACAAAACAATGATAAATTCAGAAATGAAATACAGTTTGATTTGCGGAGAGAATACAAAACAGTGATAAATTGAAAAATAAAATACAGTTTGATTTGCGGAGAGAATACAAAACAGTGATAAATTTAAAAATAAAATACAGTTTGATTTGCGGAGAGAATACAAAACAATGATAAATTTAGAAATGAAATACAGTTTGATTTGCGGAGAGAATACAAAACAATGATAAATTTAGAAATAAAGTACAGTTTGATTTGCGGAGAGAATACAAAAGTGATAAATTTAGAAATAAAATACAGTTTGATTTGCGGAGAGAATACAAAACAATGATAAATTTAGAAATAAAATAGAGTTTGATTTGCGGAGAGAATGCAAAACAGTGATAAATTTAGAAATAAAATACAGTTTGATTTGCGGAGAGAATACAAAACAGTGATAAATTTAAAAATAAAATACAGTTTGATTTGCGGAGAGAATACAAAACAATGATGAATTTAGAAATGAAATACAGTTTGATTTCGGAGAATAATAAAATAATTACAGTAATAAAATTACAATAATTACAGCAATAAAAGAAAATAGTCTTTACAGACTTCTACTCTGAGATCGGTTCATTTCGTTTGATTTATTTGGAGGCGTTTCCATTTTACAAACAACAATTATATACCGAAACAACTACTTTTACGTTTAGTATATAACAACACTTAAATAATATAATTATAAATGTTCGCCAAGATTTATTACCTATACTACACTACAGTTGAGCAATAGCTAAACTTGCTACTGCCACAACGATATATTGCATTGATGTGAAAATTGGACTGAACTGTACCGCTATGCCTGAGTTACTAGATTGCGTCACATGAATCATTCCGAGCAATTGTCTTCGCTGCCACCAATAATCATTCGTCAGACAAGTAAAGCTACCAGTATTAAACGTTAATTAAAAACAACTGCACTCTGTGTTTACAGTATGTTGATCCACGAACAAAGTAGGCTACACTCATTCAGGGCTAGGATTCTTAAGTAAATAAATATTTTATTTGCAGTGTAATAGAAACTCGTAATTGTGGTTTAAGTGTCGGACAAGGTCACCTGAGCATATATTTTAAATTTTATTTCACACTAGCCGTACCCGTGCGCTCGCTGCACCCGTTAGAAGTAAATATAAGTAATTACATAATTAAAATATTTGCATTTGATTCAGGGAACATTCGTGTTTGATAGAAGGATAAATCGTTTATTATGTTACTTAAATTGTATTAAGAAATTAAAAAGCGATCATTTTGATCCAGAGACGACTCATTTGGTCATAAAAATTATTTTAGGAAATACAGGAAACGAATGCCTATCAAGTTTTCTGAGCATAAGAAGCTATTTTAATCTTACCTGTCCTCGATTCACTCAGAAGTTACTGTAATAACATTATAGCATTATGTCCATCTAGAGAAACTACACTTTCCAATGGTGAATTAATAATTAATTGAAGCGTGCATTTCCATAACGTTGTAAGTGCCAATTTGTAAAGTTTACAGTAGGAACAAAAATGGTTTCATACAGTACATACAACGCTGTGACTTGCTCAACCTGAAAGTGCACTACTTTATCAATCGGAGCAGCACTTTCTTCATAACCTTTCGTAGTATTGTCAAATATTGCACCTACAACTGAGACATGTGAAAAAATAGATTCTCTCAGTATCGGCACTTACAACGTTATGGAAATGCACGCTTCAATTAAACAAATCGGTTAATTTTCCGATATTACTTCATACAAACACAGAAACATTCTCTTTAGGCTATGTTCCATAGCTTTCGATTGTTGTTGTCCAAGGCCCCTTGTAGACGAAGTCATTTGTTTTTTATTTCATTACACCGCCTTAGATGGCGTTGTTATTGTAATTTTGAAACTCATTTATCCCATTAAATATCAGTGCTATCAAAATTTTGCATGGAATAAAACTTGTCGGAAATTATTTTTGAAGAAACTTTTGTTATGCAATGTTTTTCAGGAAAATTAATAATAAGGGAGATATTTCGATTTATTTAATTCAAGCCTTCTTATAACCCTCCTTTTAAATAAAATATTTTGAATGCCATATAGCCTAAATTATAAGTTACAACGAACTTAATTTATATTCCAATTTTCATATAAATCGGTTCAGCCATTATCACGTGAAAAGGTAACAAACATACAGACAGACAGACAGACAGACATACAAACAAAAATTTCAAAAAAGCTATTTTCGTTTTCAGGGCAGTTAATTATATATGTTAGGACCAATTATTTTTCGAAAATCGAATATTACCAGAAAAATTTCGGCTACAGATTTATTATTAATATGGAATAGATAAAAATACGTATTTTGAATTTTCAAAATGTAAATACATATTTTCAGATATTCACATAAAAACACATAAAAATTAAGTTTTCATCAAATAATTTTCGACAAAAGCCCCATTTCAGATTAATCATTTCGCGAATGTTCAGTGCAGTTGCGTACGACCCTGAAAGTGGAAGTACTTCAAGTTTCTAGAAGTCCGAAGTTTAGAATGAAAATGTTATGTTTTATTTAACGACGCTAGGAACTGCAGAGCTATATCAGCGTCGCCGGATGTGCCGGAATTTTGTCCCGCAGAAGTTCTTTTACATGCCAGTAAATCTACTGACATGAGCTTGTCGCATTTAAGCACACTTAAATGCCATCGACCTGACCCGGGATCGAACCCGCAACCTTGGGCATTGAAGGCCAGCGTTATACCAACTCGCCAACCAGGTCGTCCCGAAGTTTAGAGGGATATGAATAATTTCAGGGGAAAAATTGTGCCGGGACCGGTTATCGATCCCAGAACCTTTGATTTGAAGTACCAACGCTCTACCGACTGAGTTACCCAGGAACTACAACCGACACCGTCTCAATTTTTCCCTTTATATCCACACACCTCAAGTGGGCTGATAAGACGTCAGAAACCTAACTTTGAGTGCATACAAACTCAAAGCGTGACATAAATTGTAGTTTTCTGTTAACGTACCTACAGTGACATTAGCCTATATATAATGCAAATCTGCCTTTCAGGTTTAGCTGGCTGTGAAGCAGACTTGAATAATATCAATGAAAGAATTGTTCCGGGACCGACTATCGGTCCCGGAACCTTTGGTTTTGCGCACCAGCGCTCTACCAACTAAGCTACCCAGGAACTACAACCAACTTACTTACTTACTGGCTTTTAAGGAACCCGTAGGTTCATTGCCGCCCTCACATAAGCCCGCCATTGGTCCCTATCCTGAGCAAGATTAATCCAGTCTCTACCATCATATCCTACCTCCCTCAAATCCATTTTAATATTATCTTCCCATCTACGTCTCGGCCTCCCCAAAGGTCTTTTTCCCTCCGGCCTCCCAACTAACACTCTATATGCATTTCTGGATTCGCCCATACGTGCTACATGTCCTGCCCATCTCAAACGTCTGGATTTAATGTTCCTAATTATGTCAGGTGAAGTATACAATGCGTGCAGCTCTGCGTTGTGTAACTTTCTCCATTCTCCTGTAACTTCATCCCTCTTAGCCCCAAATATTTTCCTAAGAACCTTATTCTCAAACACCCTTAATCTCTGTTCCTCTCTCAAAGTGAGAGTCCGAGTTTCACAACCATACAGAACAACCGGTAATATAACTGTTTTATAAATTCTAACTTCCAGACTTTTTGACAGAAGACTAGATGACAAAAACTTCTCAACCGAATAATAACACGCATTTCCCATATTTATTAACTACAACCAACACCGTCTCAATTTCTAGAGCGATATGTTCGGCATTCTGAATCGATTAGTAACATAGTTGTAAGTTTTTTTTTGCTAATTCGGAGTTGCGTTTGAGCATGTGTTCGATTCCCGCTTGGGCTGATTACTTTGTCGGATTTTTTTCCGAGGTTTCCCTCAACTGCAAGGCGAGTGTCAGGTAATAACATGGCGAATAATTTGTCTCATCTCTCCAAATATTTCGCTCTCTCCAATTCCAGTGACGTTAAATAATCTAGTAGTTGATACAGCGTCATAAAGTAACCGAATATAAAGAATTATTTACCTTTTGAAGCAAGCAAGGTGATGAAAACTGAAGGACACTATGTACAGACTGGTAAAATACTGTGTGCTCTTATGTAGTGACTGCTAGAATGTTTGGAACCTAATTGCAAAACCATTACGTTTAAAATAATAATTACAGAACATATTGAAATAAACAAGCTATTTCATGACTACTTGGAGGATAACGAGGTTACGGTATGTAATTAGACCTATCGTAAGTCAAAGTTCTCACGATAAACCCAACTTACTGCTAGCTTGAAATCTCATCATTGTTATTATCGTCGTCATTGTTGGAATATTATTCTTTATTATTTTAATCAGTTATTTAAGAACGTACCAAATGCACGATTATTTGAAGTCGATAAAATTGGTGAAGCGAAGTGCTTTTTGGCAGGATGAATTCGAGAATTCGTTATGATGCTACACTCACTGATCTTGCCAGACTTTCCATGTTGGTTAATGTTTGTGTAATGTGGAAATTGGAGATTTGTACTACTATTTATGAGATTAATCTTGTTATTGGAGTAGAATGTCGATTATCTGAGCCGTTAATATTTTTTTTCGAATCACCTACTGAAAAAGATTACGAAATACAATTCCAGGTCGACCTGGTTGGCGAGTTGGTATAGCGCTGGTCTTCTATGCCCAAGGTTGCGGGTTCGATCCCGGGCCAGGTCGATGGCATATAAGTGTGCTTAAATGCGACAGGTCATTTCATTAGATTTACTGGCATGTAAAAGAACTCCTGCGGGACAAAATTCCGGCACATCCGGCGACGTTGATATAACCTCTGCAGTTGCGAGCGTCGTTAAATAAAACATAACATAACATACAATTCCAGTTCCATTAGTTTATTTACAAAATTCCTAAGTGAGCCACAAAATACAGTAAGGCGTACTCCAGCATTTCACAAGAAAAAAGAGGCCAGTTTTATCTCCACAAACTCTTTCTATATTTGTGGAAGCTGGTAATTTACTATGTCACCTGGTATTTATGTGCCTTATTGTTCCTTCATTATCTGTTCTACTATTAAATAATACACATTAACTGTAATTTTAGAAGTTGTATCAAGTGGACATAAAGTTGATATTTAGAAATTCGCTACTTACCCCACGGATATAGCAAATCTATATGTTAAGCTGTAATCGTGGCATCCAATGATTCCCACAATGCATAAGATTTTAATTCACGGCCCAGCTATAATTGAAAATGCTCATTTAAGAATTGGGCAACTGTCAGAGGAAGCAGCAGCTGAAGCTAGGAATAAGCACTTCCGTTCCTACCGCCAGAATTATGATAGAAAGTAACCTAAATATAATTAACAGGCAGCTGCTTAGCCTAGATCCTCTGCTCACAGGCATGATATTAACCTGAGGAAGAGAACGAAACCATTTTAAAATAAAACACAGAAATGCTACTACTTTCTTTATGATTTCAGCTGATCAAAATGAAGAAAGTAACTGCAAGTGAAGCTGAAGAGTCTTCTGATGAGAAATCATGGGAATAATCTCATTGGTACAGTATCTGATAAAGTGAAAGTGAGCTAAATTCTTAACTACAAAAATAACTTTAAAATATATATTCATGACATGAAAACTACCTACGTATTTTTATATTAGTATCTTAAATACTTGCATAATTACATACATTATATAATCAGTGTTAACTTATTTGCAAATTATATTAGCATATTAATTATACAGGGTGGTTCAGAAGGAAAAGTATATGGTGTGAGGGGTGATAATATTGGTGAATCTGAAAAAAGAGTTTCTACGAGCAATTGCCCTGTTCTTAGCATAATCTGACAAAGCCTACAGCTGTTTGAAAATCACGGACGTCAGTGTCATGTCCTTCGTTAGCACTCATATCCGGACCCAACAAAAACGACATTAGGTTGTAGTAAGATCAATGAAACGTATCCTGGACGTTGGATCGGTCACAGTGGAGTCATTTATTGACCACCGAGGTCACCCGACATTACTATATTGGGTTATCCTTTTTGTGATTGTGATCTGTTTGTATAGAGAATCACATTAGTCGGAATATAACCTCGAAGTTTCTGCGACTTGAGTAATAAATAAAGAATTTGGATAAAACAACCAAATACATTCTGTATTTCTCTACAAGTGCCATAATCCCCTTATTACATCCTTATTTAATATATTATCCCAATTAAATGTGATTGGAACACTATAATAATTTTGGTCAACTTTTTGGTGCAAATACCCCACTGTGCGTCGGTATTACTGGTGACAGCAAGATTTTATTTTCTCGAGGTAAGTCCAAGAATTCGTATTGGTTTACAAATATTGCATATATAATACAATTATAATTTCCTACCTGAATTTACGTTGCAAATGTGATAAAAATCCGAAGGACGACAGCCCATGAAGGACCATGACCGACCAGCCGACTGCTGGCCTCACGTTCACATGCCGAAGCAGAGGTTGACGATCATCCAACCAGAATGGAGGTATCGTGTGGTTAGCACGATGATCCCTCTAGCCGTTATAGCTGGCCTTCGTAACCGGATTTCGTTATACCTATCGTAGATCCCCAAATACCGGTCTCATACATTGGCCGAAATTTCATGAGAAAATCTCTTCCCCCATGAGGGCTCGAACCAACGCGCATTCCGTAACGTGAGTCCTAGGCATGGTACCTTAGACCATGACTCCACAGCGCGGGAGAAATTTGAAAAAAAAAAAAAAAACTGGGAATAGGGCCTGTATTCAAATGTAGGTCTGTAATTCCTGAAAAATAAACTGTAATGGCATTACAAATATTATCAGACGTGCTCACGGTGTGTATTTTGCCCACTGTGTGCCCGGGGCACTGGTGTGCAAAGGCTGGAATCTGCTCCGTATGTCAACAGACAGTGTCGGCTGCCCAAACCTAGCGTAACCAAGAGTAACATCGCTGGTTATTTGTAAAATGTGTAGACCTAATGATACGGTATTCATTCATTCATTTACTTATTTATTGCTCAGATACTTATTTCGTTACCGGACTTATTTGCTTCTTTCTCTTTCTTCCTTCTTTGCTTTCTTTCTTTCTTTCTTATTTATCTATTTATTTGTTTCTTTGTTATTCTATTTCCTTTTCTTTCTTCATATCTTTATTTTTTATTCATGTATTTTTTTCTTTTTTTCCCACTTTCTTTCCCCCTTTCTTTATTTATTCGTTTCTTTCTTTTTCCTTTCTCCTTTCTTTGTCTTAATTATTTATTTATTTTCTTTCTCTCTGTATTCATTTTTTTCTTCTTTCTTTTTTGTTTATCTATTTATTTGTTTCTTTGTTTCTCTATTTGCTTTTCTTTCTTTATACCTTTCCTTTTTATTTATGTATTTATGTCTTTTTCTTTTTTCTTTTTTTCTTACTTTCTTTCCCTCTTTCTTTTTTCTTTATTTGTTTCATTTTCCTTTCTGCTTCTTTATGTCTTAATTATTTATTTATTTATTCCTTTCTTTCTCTATTTATTAATTTCTCTCTTTCTTTCTTTCTTCTTCTTTGCTTCATTCTTTTTTATTTGTCTATTTGTTTCTTCGTTTCTCTCTTTTCTTTCTCTATTTGTTTCTTTCTTCGTTTGTTTCTTTTCTTTCTTTGTTTCTTTCTTTTTTATTTATCTGTCTATTTGTTTCTTTGTTTCTCTATTTTCTTTTCTGTCATATATCTTTCTTTTTATATATGTATTTATTTCCTTTCCTTTTTTTCTTACTTTCTTTCCTTCTTTCTTTTTTCTTTATTTGTTTGTTTCTTTCCTTTCCCTTTCTGCTTTCTTTCTTTATATTTTATTTACTTATTTCTTTCTTTCTGTCTTTATTAATTAATTAATTTATTTATTTCTTCGTTCTTTTCCTTTTTTGTTTCTTTTCTTTCTTTGTTTCTTTCTTTTTTATTTCGACGTGAATATGGTGTGTGTAATGTACCTAAATACGATTCCATAATATTGTGGTATCGAACATTTATAGAAACAGGTTCTGTGCTTAAAAAAAAAAAAAAAAAAAAAAAAAAAAAACATGCAGGAGGTCGCAGGCGAAATCAGTACGAGAAGCAGCTATCTCTTGGCTTCGTCCCCAAACTGCCCAGATCTAACCCCTCCTGACTTCTTCGTGTGGGGTTTTGTTAAAGACATTGTTTATTCACAGAAACCCAGGAACATTGATGATCTGAGAGTAACAATTACTCAAGCTTTTCAACAAATCGCCCCTCTTATGTTACAACGGACATGGGCTGAATTGCATCACCGTTACGAGTTGTGCAGGGTGCGCAATGGGGGTCATGTCGAGCTCTGAGGAATCTCCCATCTTTCAGTGTTGTATCCACAAAGTTTCAACAAATAAAGTTCAATAGTAAATGTTTTACTGTGTTTTTATTTTATCCATATTCAAACGGATCACCCTGTAAAATGTGGAATTGAGCAAACTTACGCTCATCCATTTAAATAGTACAATTAAATTTATTTTGTAGTCAAATGGTTATTTTACTTCTTGAGATTGTGTGTGCAGTGAAAGAAATGAATTTTATCTTCATATTTGACAACTCAATAAATTATTTGCTTGTACAGTATTTCTTTAAAGACAGTTCAAGAAAATATTATAAGCAGGTATTCGTTGATGTACGACTTACGACTGAATGCGAAACGTGCAAGTTGTGTAATCAGAATGTATGTCATCTCAATGACGGCTGTTTCTTAACAATAATGACAACGCATATTTTCTTAGTTTTGCGAAACTTTGTCTCTGTTATATGTCACTGGTCATTACTGTCCATTTATTAGTTCTTTTCCTTCAAATCGAAGTTAAATTCCTAATTAGCTTATAATTATATTGTAACACGGCAATTACGGTGCTATCAGATCTCAGTTCCATGATTCGTTATCGTTCAACAAAGGAAAAAAATTGCTGATATGAAATCTCTTCTATGTAGCTTATAACGTAACAACAGTCAATTCACAGTTCTATACCATTTTTGTATCCAGCGCTCAATAATATATCATATTACTTTTTTTTAACAAGTACATTTGTTTTCAAAAGTTATTTTCTCTTCTGTAGATATCAATCGTGGACGATAAATAAATAAATAAATAAATAAATGAATAAATAAATAAATAAGTAAATGAATAAATAAATAAGTAAATGAATGAATAAATGAATGAATAAATAAATAAGTAAATGAATAAATAAATAAGTAAATGAATGAATAAATGAATGAATAAATAAATAAATAAATGAAAGAATGAATAAATAATAAATGAATAAATAAAACGGGAATGAAAAGCGCAGCCTTTGAGCCGCTAATAGATTCTAATAACATTTCGTTTATGCCTCTTTAAGTTATATGAATTTGGATCTTACGAAAATTTCGCAAAGACTTTGAACAAAGCGGACAGGCAATTTTGTGTATGAGATTTAATATAGGAAAGATCAAGGCGACATGCGTCAGTGGCGTCTCTTCAAAGGTCAGCAGTGAGTTTTATTTATACGGTGTTTGTGATGTTTTCTAGTAGATAAATTAAGATTTTTTCAGCAATTATACATAATAGTAAAATACGTTACAAGAGCGGTATGTTGATGTTTTTATGTTCGAGGAAAAGATTGAAAAAGCGAAACGTAGTTGAGCTTTTTTAATTTCCGAGAACATGAAAACAAACATACCTCTCGTGTATCGTACATTATTTTGTGCGAAGATCGTTTATTACATACCTGAAAGACGAATTTCTAATTAGTTGCAATGAAATCTCCATCTTGGTTTCTGTTCAATGACGGCAACTTTTAAAAACTAAAATATCTATCTTCAACATTGTTGCTATAAAATGTTTTCTGTGTTTACTATATTCCAGCAGGCCGTGATATACGTCTGTCTTTTTTTCCCCCAGTCTATAAATGCGAACTTAAAACAAACGGTAAGGTTATGTAATGATTTATTTTTCATTTTAATATTTTAACAATATTATTTATACAGGGACATCACTTTATTTTTACCAACATTTTTAACATTAACCTGGCTATACTCGGAAACACTGTTGCCCCCTTCCATTACAGGAGTTTGATGTTACTAGTGCAATATGTAAACAAATCATTTTACTAGGTATAGGAGGAGAGAAAAGTAATGTATCCATTTATGTTGTAGGGAAATACGATATTACGATTTTCAGTTTGATGATCACTTTTACGGAATTTATCAAAATACAGTAGAGTAGTAACTTTTTTTTTTTTTTTCAAAAACTCAACATTTCAGGCGGCTATGTTCGTTATGTAATGTCTACTTTATTTAGCATATTAATTATTGATGTTATCATACAATATAGAGAGTGCATTTAAATTGAGGGGCTCATAAGTGAAGGGCTGTACGTGCACTTAAGTTACTTTTGAGAAAATGGGGTTTAAATATTTAAGCTTTCGTATAATCGGTGAAATTTTTTATTTAAATTGTAATGTGTGATGCGATTAAAATATCCCTTTGCCACTAAAATTTTTAATACTTTAGCTCACACTGGATGCACTTAACTCATGTTATTACAAATGTCACTAGCATTCCTTTGCTTCTAGCCACCTCAATTCAAAAAAAGCTAATCTGAATTTTTAAACAAGTTGCTGAAAATGGTTGCCGTTCATTACAATGCAGGCTTCAATTCTTTACGCATATTATTAAAAACATTTAGAAGCATATTCTCTGAAATTGAATTTATCGTTTCTTGAATATAATTGTTTAGTACGAAATTATTAACATAGGTTTCTTTCTTCTATAGAAAACGCAACCATATTTCTGAAACACACTATACACTCCAGTGTTTACTTCACTTCTTGAAGACTTCGAATGCAACAGCGGCCGTAAGTTTGTGTGTCTGACGGGAGCAAGGACATTAATGAAGGGGTAAGAGTGAAGTACATTCAGAAATGCAGGTACAATAAAAATACAAGTAAAAATAAAATTATGTCCCTGTATAACATATTGCAGTAATAACATCAGCATCTGGAATCTTGTTGATTTTTTCACGGCTTCCTTAATGTTATTTGCATTACAAATGAACACCTAGTATTGTTCCTACACTTAACCCACGGGCAGAGAGTAGTTACGTTTAGATGCATAGTAAACAAGCATGCAGTGCGCACAGGATTGTCTTTCAGTGGAGGCTAGTCTGTCATTCAGAATTGTGTACAATGGAGCGTCGTAAGGAGCTCAGTTCCGATTTAAAGAAAGTTATTGTTCGCCTGGCTCTGAAAGGCTATTCCTGTAGAAAAATAGGTAAATTAGTGCATAAAACACATTCTGCAGTACAGCACATTGTAGAAAAATGTCGAAATCATGGAACTTGCAATAACTTGGCAAGAAAAACCAAGCAGACATTGCTAAATGCACGTGACGAGAGATTCATAGTTAATCAAGTTGTTAAAATCCAAGAATAAATGTTCCACAAATTCGAGTCATGATTGAAGAGTCTTCAAACACGAAGATCAGTAACCGGCATGTGTTATGGAAAAATAGCTACCATGGCAGAAGACCACGAAAGAGGCCGTACATTAGTTAGATAAATCAAGATCGAAGATTGGACTTCGATAAAGAACATGTTGGTAAGGATGAGGAATCTTGGAACAGGGTGATTTGGTTAGATGAGACGGAGATAAATCTTTATGGTTCCGATGGCATTCACAGGATATAGAAAGCCCAGCACAGATAACGACAGAAACAACACATTATCTACAGTGAAACATGGGGATGGATGCATGTTATTGTGGGGATGTATGTACAGGGACATCATTTTATTTTTACTAACATTTTTAATATTAACCTGGCTATATCTTTGAATTAACGGATCGAGAACCGGAAACACCGTTTGTTACCCCTTTCCACGACTGGAGTTCGATGATACTGGCGTAAAATACAAACAAATCACTTTACTAGATACAGGAGGGAAGAAAAGTAGTTCATCCATTTACGTAAACTAGGAAATATCGCGATTTTGAGTTTGATAAATTTCATTGGTTTTTTTTAATCAAAATACAGTACTGTATTAACAATAAGTGTTTTTACTCACGAACTGAGCTATCCATGCGAATGCATTCATTATGCAGTGTATATTATACTGTCTAGAGCACATTAGCGTACAATATAGAGAATGAAGTTAAATTGAAAAATAATTATAATATGGATATTTAAACAAATTTTTTTAAATGGTGGCCGTTCATTTCGATACAGGCTTCAGTTCTTTTGTGCATATTATCGCACGATAGACTATTGTATCTAATTCCAATTATTACCAGTTTCGTCCTTCGTACTAGTAACTCATGTTGAAATAATTCTGTACCTACTCTATAAAAGAGTAGCTTATGTACTGTAAATTCAATCTTCACTTCTGCCCGACCCACACAGATAAAATTATTTAGACATGCTATCTACTGTCCGTCTAAGTGGTTATGTCGTAGGATTGTAGAAAGGGGGAAATCACGTGACAGTTAATTACTCAACAAGGCCCTTTTATTTAAGTTATTTTAAACAGTGGTATAATATTAAATAGACGTCCAATTCGTAACAGAAATTATTATTTTCAGAAAAGATCTAAGACAGCCCAGCTACTAGCCTTCACAGAGGGGTTCGAGCAGAAGCAAGTGGGGGAAATCGGGATGCGACGTAGGCAAACGGACGATAATGCCTGTGCGAAAATATGATTCAATATCGAAAGCTCTTTCGTCACTGGAAAACGCGAACATATTTCTGGAACATACTATACTCACTAACTCACTGCGGTCTTGGTTCTGTGTGCAGGACAGTTGGAACTTCATTAGTAGAAGGGGTGGGAGTGAAGTACATTCAAAACCTCAGGTACAATAAAAATTGAAGTAAAAATAAAACGATGTCTCTGTATATCTGCAAATGGTGTGGGGAATATTGAGTTCAAAGATGGAATTATGGAAAAGTATGTGTATAATAACATTTTAAGGTCAAATGTTAGGCAGATTGTACAAAAGATGAGGATGCCACTTGTGCATGTGCCAACAAGACAATGCCAGTAAAGATACTGCTCAAATCAGTAAGAATTGGCTTATACGGAACATACCCCAACAACTGGGAAAACATCCTCAATCACCGGACTTAAACCCCATGGAACATTTGTTGGAAATTTTGAAAAGGAATGGGAGAAAGCAGAAGTGTACAACCATAGAGGATTTCAAACATGTAGTGAGAGAAAAATGGAGTAAAATCAAACCAGAACAGTGTAAAAACTTGGTGAAATGAATGAGAAGGAGATGCCAAGCAGTAATGAAGTCGAAAGACTATGCTACAAGATATTAATTGTTTTTCAAAAGTGTACAAACAAGACTGTTACATAGAAATTGGACATGTTTTTGTTTATTTTGTTTGTTTAACGTATTCATTGTTTATATTTTATTTTTTGACTTTAATATATTCCAAAGTCCATGTGTAAATAGTTCTCTAATTTGAAAAGAAATTAAATTATATATTTATTTTCATAAGATAAATTGGCGTTATATTCGGAAAATAGAACTGTGGAAACAATACTGTTATATGCTGTACATTTACTCGCCGTTTCCTTTTGCTTCTACAAAATTGCAAATATTTTTCGTTATGCTCTTTTATTCAGATGATAATTCACAAACATAAGCATTGTCATTTTCATGGCCTTCTCGAAGCATGTATTTTTAGTTGATGGTATATTACACTAAACTCAGCAGCAGTCGTGTGCAGCGGTACTTCGCTACTTCGCCCTAAACCAGACTTAAGCACTTAATCATATCGTTACGAGTGTGCGCACAGTCTGCTACGAGAGGGAAAAATAAACAATCAAATGAACAAAAACAAATATATGAATGAGTAAATAAATAAATGATATTTAAATAAATAAACATGTAAAAATGTAAATAAGTAAATAAATAAATATACATAAATAATCTACATAAATATACATACATAAATGAATAGATAAATATATACATGGGTGGATTAATTAATTAATTGATAACCAGAAAGCTTATGATTTTATTCAATATTTCTCTATATTTTACATCTTTATCAAAGTTAAATATTTCAAAAGAAAATGAAGTCAATACTCCAAATTTAAAAATAGGAGCCAGTGACATGCAAACATGAATTAACTGGTGAATGGAAAAGATAATTCCTATAACCAACGTTAAAGCTAGCCCACAATTCTGCTGTTGCAACTTTGTGGATTGCTGTCCACAGGTATTAGCGTGAATTATACTCTCAGTTGTTCGAAAGGAGGTATGACTATCTCATACGCCGGCTTGTTATTGCAGCAGACCCACACTGATCCATTTTTCCCTTCACGAATCATATGCAAGACACCGTTGCCAACGTTCTCTGCCCTGTGAAAATAATATCAAGAAATCATTAAAACAGTGGCAATCAGTTTTCAGGAAATTCTACGACAATCCAGTACTTATGCTATGAAAATATGCCTTATACGTAGTACAGTACATGTAATGGTATTATTTTACTGATTTTTTCAGTTTTTATAGGCTGGGGTTGATATTCAAGTTTTTTAGTGTGTGTATGTTAAATGATTGGTTATTAAAAGCTGTTTAAAAACTGTAGCACTGCTGTTACCGTCTTGTACACCCCGACTTTCTGCCCAACGACCAACTCGGTAACGAACCAGTCTCTTAAAGTGCGTACACACTTAGCGAACGAACAACGAACGAATTATGAAGCGAAATTTCGTTGTTCGATTGCTGTTTGGAGCAACGTACAAATCATCAGCAAATGGTCAGAAAACATTCACGTTCGCTGATTATCCGCAATAATGGCAGACGAAAATATAATTATAGCAAGTGCAGCCGTTGTTATTATAGGCAGTTTAATAAAAGGAAAGTTAAAAAACAAAAGGCGATGGTGGCAGACGCCACTCTACGAAAGTCGCAATCAATACAGAGGCACTGACTTGCTTCATGATTTACGTCGAATGGAATCGGGACAGTTTCACAACTTCTGTCGCATTTCAGAAACAGACTTAGAAACATTACTGTGCAAAATAGGGCCCAAAATTTCCAAGAAAGACACAGGCTGACGAGAAGCAATACCTATTCAGGAAAGGCTAGCATTAACACTTCGATATCTTGCTACATGGGATTCGTATACAAGTTTAATGTACTGTATTTATTCAAAGTGTCGAAACAGCTGATTACCAGGATTGTTCCAGAAGTATGTACAGCTATAATTGAGGAACTGGAAGATTTTATTAAGGTACGACTGCAAGACAGGGGAAAGTTTCAATATACGGATACCTCACTGACAATAATTATCTTAAAATACTAAAAAGAGAGATTTGTCTGTGTTTGTTGAATGCGCATCAAGCTTACAAAAAGGCACTTTTCAGTGCCAATAATTTATTTTGTGTGCACAAGGTTGGAGCTTTGTTTTTTTCTGAGCATCAATTTGTCCAAAAGGAACGACATATGTTTATACGCGAACCAAGTTGACTCGTACACTTCATCACTCCCCATTCCAGATCTTTTTTTGGACTTCTGTCTTTCCCTCCGGAACGATGTCAGTAGGGACTCAGTTTTCTTTTTGACTTCTGCTCTCTAAAATAAACAAAAAATATGTATCCACTGAAAGTAAATAAAAATAATTTTCAAATTTTGCACGTGTTTGACTCGCCTACTTTACAGCTGAACATCTTTCCAATAGCTTCCCAAACATAATGTTTTCTTACTTTATTGTGGTAAGTAGGATGCTTGGGATTCCATAAAGTTTCCTGCTCCCTATATGCATTAATAAGATTTATAACAGCGTCTTCTGTCCACTCCAGTTTCGACATCCTGTTGGTGAAATTGAACTAAGCGCTGCGTTCTGCTACGAACTACAAACAAGTGGCAAATCCCGTCCACAACGAATACCAACTTCCTTTGATGTACCGACAAGCGACGAATCACTTCAGAAGGCAAACCAAACGATAGGTTTGCCTTTGCTGCGACCTACACACATTCCGATTTCAATCAGCGAATGCATTCGTTTGTCGTTCGTTCGTTGTTCGTTCGCTAAGTGTGTACGCATCTTTAGGGTACATACACGTTGGAGCAACGATAAACGATAACGATAACGATAAAAGAAACGATCTAGCGACGCTTTGGTATTATCAAAGAATCAAATGTTCATATCGGAGCAACGAGGACGCGGGAAGCGAACATTTTGATTTATCCGTACAAGATATTCTATACATCCACTTAATGAAAGGAGATATATAGAAAATATCAGCTGTTAGATTCAAGGCTAATATAACTTAAACACGTACAAAATTGAACCTGTTTCTCATCCCAAAGCTAGTATAAATTCATTGTGATGTGATTGATTCTTGTGATCACATAACGAATCACGGATAAATACACAACTGATCAATTTGTCAATATCCATGATAATTAATTTAATATGCCGAAGTAATTATAAATCGGTTAATACTCGGATATATTGTTAACTACCGATCATTATACAGATGAATATTATCTTAATCAGAGATCATATGAACAACAAGAGCGAAGAAAATGACATTTATCTTTTTCGTCGCTTTTATCGTGTATCTTCGCTTTTATCGTTACTCCAATATGCACACCTCAATGACAATGTAGGCTTCAATTCTCTCTGATATAGCATCGCTGCTTCTTTTATCGTTAATTGTCGCTCCAACTTATACGTGCCCTTATCTGACCCATTTTGTAAGCTGTGTGACCTCCAAGAAGAAATGAACAGGAGTCATCTCCAGCATTGCCCTGCTCCATCTAAGCTTAGCGAAAGTGAACGTTACTGGGAAGAGAGGAACCTCAAGAGTCTGTTGTAATAATTGATTTTGTTGTTTCTCCATTTCGTCGTTTCTTTTATTTTAATTTCGTTTATAATATTATGGTTGTATGTAGGCCAAAGTACATTTATCTCTGTGCTTGTCATTTGAAAAAACGTAGATAAATATTAATAGTGTTGATGGAGATATTGTTGGTGAAAGCAGTAGTAATATTAGAGAAAGTAGTAGTAGTGGTAGCGGTCGTGGTGGTAATAGTAGTACTAGTAGTAGTAGTAGCAGCAACAGCAGCAGCAGCAGCAGTAGTAGTAGTAGTAGTAGTAATAGTAGTAGTAGCAGTAATAGTAGTAGTAGTAGTAGCGGGAGCAGCAGTAGCAGTAGTAGTAGTAGCGGGAGCAGTAGTAGTAGTGGCAGCAGTAGTAGTAGTAGCAGTAGTAGTAGTGGTAGTAGTAGCAGCAGTAGTGGTAGTAGTAGTAGCAGTAATAGTAGTAGTAGTAGTAGCGGGAGCAGTAGTAGTAGCAGCAGTAGTAGTAGCAGCAGAAGTAGTAGTAGTAGTAGCAGCAGCAGTAGTAGTAGCAGCAGCAGTAGTAGTAGCAGCAGCAGCAGTAGTAGTAGTGGTAGCAGCAGCAGCAGTAGTAGTAGTAGCGGGAGCAGTAGTAGTAGTAGCCGCAGCAATAGTAGTAGTAGTAGTCGTGGTAGCAGCAGCAGTAGTAGTAGTAGTAGTAGCGGGAGCAGTAGTAGTAGCAGCAGTAGTAGTAGTGGCCGCAGCAGTAGTAGTAGTAGTGGTAGCAGCAGCAGCAGGAGTAGCAGTAGTAGTAGCGGGAGTAGTAGTAGTAGTGGCCGCAGCAATAGTAGTAGTAGTCGTGGTAGCAGCAGTAGTAGTAGTAGTAGCGGGAGCAGTAGTAGTAGCAGCAGTAGTAGTAGTGGCCGCAGCAGTAGTACTAGTGGTAGCAGCAGCAGCAGTAGTTGTAGTAGCGGGACAGTAGTAGTAGCAGCAGTAGTAGTAGTAGCAGCAGGAGTAGTAGTAGTAGCAGCAGCAGTAGTAGTAGTGGTAGCAGTAGTAGTAGTAGTAGTAGTAGCAGCAGCAAGAGTAGTAGTAGTAGTAGTAGCGGGAGCAGTAGTAGTAGCAGCAGTAGTAGTAGTGGCCGCAGCAGTAGTAGTAGTAGTGGTAGCAGCAGCAGCAGGAGTAGCAGTAGTAGTAGCGGGAGTAGCAGTAGTAGTGGCCGCAGCAATAGTAGTAGTAGTCGTGGTAGCAGCAGTAGTAGTAGTAGTAGCGGGAGCAGTAGTAGTAGCAGCAGTAGTAGTAGTGGCCGCAGCAGTAGTACTAGTGGTAGCAGCAGCAGCAGTAGTTGTAGTAGCGGGACAGTAGTAGTAGCAGCAGTAGTAGTAGTAGCAGCAGGAGTAGTAGTAGTAGCAGCAGCAGTAGTAGTAGTGGTAGCAGTAGTAGTAGTAGTAGTAGTAGTAGCAGCAGCAAGAGTAGTAGTAGTAGTAGTAGTAGCAGCAGCAGCAAGAGTAGTAGTAGTAATGGTAGCTGCAGCAGTAGTAGTAGTAGGAGCAGTAGTAGTAGTGGGGCCGCAGCAGTAGTACTAGTGGTAGCAGCAGCAGCAGTAGTTGTAGTAGCGGGACAGTAGTAGTAGCAGCAGCAGTAGTAGTAGCAGCAGTAGTAGTAGTAGCAGCAGGAGTAGTAGTAGTAGCAGCAGCAGTAGTAGTAGTGGTAGCAGTAGTAGTAGTAGTAGCAGCAGCAAGAGTAGTAGTAGTAGTAGTAGCAGCAGCAAGAGTAGTAGTAGTAATGGTAGCTGCAGCAGTAGTAGTAGTAGGAGCAGTAGTAGTAGTAGTAGCAGCAGTAGTAGTAGTAGTAGTAGTAGTAACAGGCATGGTGACCGTAAACAACTCCATCGGTGTACAAAAGCAAATAGGCACACAAATAGAAATTTAACCCTAATCCCAAATGCATTATAGTGTAGTGATACGCATTACGTTGACTGTAATTTATTCTATGTTAACTAATAGTTCTTACTTCTGTGGAGGTTTGTGCAGTTCTACTTCTCTGCCAAATTCTGTCATCCAATCATTATAATATGTTATCGCTGTCTGTTCCGGTGTAGCACTCGAAATTATTTCAGACATCGTGTAACCTGGACACATGACCATCATTCTTATGCCTGTCTGCTGGTAAATGAAGTCTGACTGCAAAATAATGTGTAAAAGAATCATAAATTTCAACAAGATAATATTAAATCTCAATAAGGATATACAATCAATTTATCACGTTGACTAATTTTCTTAAAGAATAGTGAAATATATTTATCATCCAAGATGATTATGATGTTATTTCAGTCACTTATTTAATGCGTTGAACAACAGAATAACATAATAGGACATAAATGTATATATTCTAGAGTCTAGACTGTAAGACTATATGCACGCATACATACCGATAGTTAAGTATTATTAAATATATATGTTTTTTAAACAAAATAATCTGCACTCAATGAGGGTGACAATAAAGATCCAGAATAAAAGCACTACAGAATAATTTAGAAAGACAGGAATTGTTTAGTAAGAAATTCAGAGAAATGCAAACCCAATAGAATCATCAATGGCCAAAATATAAAGGGTAATGTAATATTTGGATAATTCATTAAATGGCAATCTTACTCGTGTTAATTATATAAGCATGTGTTGCTTACAGCTGTTTCGGTGTTACTTGACACCATCCTCAGAGCCTACTAGACCTTGGCGCTATCTCAGCTTCGCTGCCTGTTGTGTGGGTGCGTTCGTGTGATGAAGATTTGTGTCAAATAGTGTGTGTGTTCTGAAATTTATCTGTGTGTTGAGAATTTGATTACGGGTAGTTTTAGTGTGTCTGTATATTTCATATTGTTCTGTTGCTTTAATGTGTTCTTTGTATCGAGCAATAACCAGAGGACACAATACATCTACATATGCCGAACAAATAACTAATACTAACCACACATAGAATAACATAAATACAGACATGGAAATCCTACACATACAACCCAAAAACCAAAAACTCAACACACTAGAACAATATGAAATATACAGACACACTAAAACACACCCTGATCAAATCCTCAACACACAGATCAGTTTCAGAACACACACACTATTTGACATAAATCTTCATCACACGAACGTACCGTGGATCAGAATGCAAATCTAGTAGCTGGACAAAATTAATAACTTCTCTGCATTCTAACGGATTGTTATGAAACTTTGTACAAGCCTTACAGGTGATTAATATATTTTGTGTAGAAACTCTGATTACGTTTGCACAAGAAGAACTACCCTTTTATAGCGAGTGAATTTACAGAAACCCTGTACGGAAGTTACAGATAGCTTATATTTTTGTGTATAAACTATATTTACGGTGTCATAAGAGGAACTACCCCATTACAGGGTTTGCATTTAAATAAAATTAATAACTTCTCTCCTAACAGATTTTTATGAAACTTTTTACAGAAGTTACAGGTAGTATATATTTTTTGTCTACAAAGTTTGATTATGTTCCTTTAAGGAGAACTTCCCCTTTATAGTGATGTATTAAAAAAATAATAACTTCTCTTCTATATAGGCCTAATATATTTTTACTAAAGTCTGCACAAGAATTATAGGTAAGATATAGATATAATCAGAGTTTGTACACAAAAAATATATGCTATCTGTAACTCCTGTAGATAGTTTCTTAAAAATCTGTTGTGTATGAGAGAAGTTGTTAATTTTGTGTAAATTCACCCACTATAAAGGGGTAGTTCCTATTAAACAAATGTAATAAGAGTTTGTACACAAAAAATGTGCTACTTGTAATGTCTGTAAAACGTTTCACACCAATATATTAGAATGCAGAGAAGTTGATAATTTTGTCAGCTAGATCTGCGTTTCTGCACACTGTGAGCTGGTGGGAAGCGATAGCTTATCGGTCAGGACAATCCTTGCCGCAGCTCTGGTCAGACGATAATTGGGTGACCCAGTACAAGTGATAAGTAAATTAGTTTCGAAGTTCTATCAAAGTGCAAGTGGATTTAGATTACCTTCGTCTTACAGTAATTAAATCCATTATAAATAAGTTACGATTGTCACCACTTACCCCAAAACTACGTGTAAATCCAATAACAGCGTGCTTTGTGGCATTGTAAACTGGAGTGACATTCACACCTCCTCCCAGTCCGGCTATTGAACCCGTATTAACCACTACGCCGCCTTTCCCTCCGTTGTTTTTACCAATGTACTTGAGTGCCGTGAAAGCTCCCTGGATAAGTCCATTCTGCAAATACATAAAGTTAGAAAAATTCCAATTATCTTTTAATATAAGATTGTTATTTGTCTTAGAGTCTCAGTTATAGATTACACTGGTCAACAATGAAAATGTTTCGGCCTCAAAAATAGCTAATTCTTATATATTTCCACCTGCTGAATTCAAAAATCACCATAAAAATGACAGATTAGCTCTTGCTTTGGAGATAAAGTGACATTTCATTTTTTAGAGTCAACATTTTCAGTTTGGGCGAAATTTGGGGGAAATTTTGTTTTGGGAGTTGGCACACCTGTCAAATAACAAAACACAAATGCTCTTCAGCTGTTTGTAAGTTACAAACATAGATATTGTTGTTGTGACTGTGAATTTCATATTGTTTCTGCTGTAATTAATGCAGAATTTCTGGTTTGGAAGTGTTTTTAAAGTGTAAAATTTGTAAAAATGCCACGAAAATTGTGTGTTTGAAGTAGAAAATGAAGACAGTGTGGAATAAGAAGAAGAACCCAACAAGCCTTCCACATCTCATGACCCTGATTTTGAGGAAAAAAGATGATAAACCGCACAGACTGAGTAAAGCAGAATTGAGTGATCTCATTAGATACCTTGACCTGTCAAAGGAGAAGGCAGAAATTCTAGGGTCTAGACTACAGCAATGGAATCTTCTCGAACGTGATGTCAGGGTCTCATAGTACAGACAACGTCACAGGGATCTGCTTCCCCCTTTTTTTAAAGAAGAAAAACAATATTTTTTGCTGCGATATTAATGGCTTGATGAAATGATTGAATTTGAACCACGATCCAACTGAATGGAGATTATTCATAGACTCCTCCAAGCTTAGTTTGAAAGCTGTATTACTTCACAATGACAACCGTCTTCCTTCTATTCCTGTTGGTCATGGAATTCACATGAAGGAGACTTATGCAAATATGACAGCGCTCTTCGACTCAATCGAATATCATGAACACTAATGTAAAATCTGTGGCGATCTAAAAGTCATTGCTGTACTCTTAGGAATGCAACTTGGGTACACAAAATATTGCTGCTTTTTATGTATGTGGGACAGCAGGGATAGGAAATCACATTATATTCAAGCAGACTGGCCTGCAAGAAATCATAACCCTAGCGAGAAAAATGTTGTTGCCGAGCCTCTCGTGGACCCAAAAGATGTTCTTCTTCCACCCCAGCATATTAAGCTGGGTTTGATAAAAAAATTTGTCACAGGTATGAACCAAGAAGGACAGGCCTTTAAGTACGTAAGAGAGAAATTTCCGAAATTAAGTGATGCCAAAGTCAAGGAAGGTATTTTTGTCGGGCCAGAAATTCGAGAACTTATAAAGGATCCTGCATTTGACAAAGTTTTGGAGGGGAAAGGAAAGGAAGTTTGGGAAGCCTTCAAGGAAGTTATTCATGGATTTTTAGGCAACAAAAGAGATGATAACTACACTCAGTTGGTGACAGTGCTCCTGCAAAAATACCATCAACTCGGATGCAACATGTCCCTTAAAATCCATTTTCTCCACTCCCACCTAGACTTTTTCCCTCCTAGTTGTGGAGCTTTCAGTGATGAACACGGAGGAAGGTTCCATTACGATATTTCCGTTATGGAACAAAGATATCAGGGCCGTTGGAATGAAACAATGCTTGCGGATTACTGCTGGTCTTTGCATAGGGATGCTCCAGAACTCACTTACAAGAGGCAAACTAAAAGACGACGATCTCATAAGCCACACAAGATTCTCTTCAGACCCAACCATCTGCCAGGTATTCTTCCATAAATTTAGAACTCTTAGAATGTAACTGCCATTAAGAAAAATTAAATGCACTTTCAATGTTGTTAGCATATGTAATTAAAATGTATCGTGTTCTCTTAATCCGTTAAACTGAAATACTTCCACCTATTGTGTATCACAGAAACTAGAGCTAAGAAAAATTTTTCATTGTCTTATTCGTTTTTCTCAAGCAAAATTAGTAAGAATTGACTCATGAAGTGCAGGAAACATTCAAAAAAAAATTTTTGTTGACCAATGTTATCATCCTTTCAGTTTTCCAGGAATTTCACTGATCAGTTGTATAACAGTAAAGGCTGGTCCATAATAAACGGAACGGAAACGACAACGAGAACTAGAACGGAAATATTGTTAAAATAAAGGTATATAAATATGAGCATTCTCAATTAACTTTCACGTTCCCGTTCTCGGGCTCCAGTAATTAATTGTGAATGCTCACATTTAAATATATTTATTTTAACAATATTTCAATTCTCGTTCTTGTTGTTTCTATTCCCGGTTTATTGTGGACCATCCTTAAGTTGACTGAAGACTTCTCATCAGGGACTTCATGGAACCCCGGACCTTCCAGTCCGCAGCCAGCTGCTCTACCAACTGAGCTACCCAACCGCCATAAGAATAAGAGTATAATACAAAAGCTAAAATCTTTTAAATTGACGCAAATTCGACAGGGTTTTCGGGTGGATATTGATATGTCCGTGAATCTAAAGGTCAAACTTAGCTTATTTTAAGTCAATCTCTTAAAATATAATAAAGAAGCGGGTTCCTGGCTACAAGCTCTACCTTCCCCAAATATTGGAACGCTGATGGACAACAAGTCTTTTAAGACTGCAGTCGCTCTACGTCTTGGATGCAAAATCTGCCTACCACATAAATGTGTATGTGGGGAAGTTGTCGACACTTTTGGTCGTCCTGCTCTGAGCTGTGTCAAGAGTAAGGGACGGTATTGTAGACATTCAACAATTAACAACATAATCAAGAGAGCATTAACATCTTCTGGTATCCCTGCTATTTTAGAACCCACTGTGATTAGTCGCACCGATGGAAAGCGCCCTGATGGATTAACCTTGGTCCCGTGGAGCAGAGGGAAATCTCTAATGTGGGATACGACATGCGTGGATAACTTAGCTCCATCCCACTTGCCATCAACTTCTAAAATCGCAAGCTCTGCAGCAGAATCTGCCGTAAACGTAAATACGTACATCTAGTAGACAATTACATCTTCATCGTCTTTGCTGTCGAAACACTAGGCTCCTGGTGTAAAAAAAGGTAAAGGTAAAGGTATCCCCGTAACATGCCATGAAGGCACTTGGGGGGCATGGAGGTAGAGCTCCATCCTTTCCATGACCTCGGCACTAGAATGAGGTGGTGTGGTCGGTACCACGCTCTGACCACCTTTTACCCCCGAGAAAGACCCCGTACTCAATTTTATAGGAGGCTGAGTGAACCTCGGAGCCGTTCTGAAAGTTTGGCAACGAGAAAAAATCCTGTCACCACCTGGGATCGAACCCCGGACCTCTGGTGTAAAGAAGCAAAAGACCTAGTTTCCGAAATTGGCAGAAGTTTGGTGACTGTTACTGGAGACCCTCACTGCACCAATTACCTACGGCAACGGATAGGAATAGCCATCCAACGTGGAAACGCAGCCAGCATTTTTGGAACCTTTACAGACGCCAATTCTCTGGATGAGATTTTCTTTATTTGAATGTCTGAAAGCAAGACAAGGGTGAAGTACGAAGCTTCTAGAATGAAGATAACACTCCACTCACGGCAAGAATCGAACTTTTGCTCACTAGATGGCAGCATATTGCAGTTAACTTAATTAGTGCAAAATTAACGTGCTAAGAAATTAAAACGATCATTGTCTGGTGATCGAGTTAATTAACTAATATAAAGACAATTCTTATGGACTTTTTGTAGTTTTCTGCAGGCCTAAATGGATATTTTTTTAACTTCAGATACACTTTTGTATAATACATATTTAGAGAATCTGAAATAAGTTAATAATTGTATTTTATAATTAATGTTATGCGACATTATTCTTCAGTTTTAGGGAAATTATAGTTAACATTATGTAATTATTGTCATAATCCAACATAAATAAGAAAAACATGATTTTACTCCAAGCTGGATTCCCTTGCACATCATCAGTTTGTGTAACATCAAGACCATCGTCCACACCTGTGGAGTAACGGTCAGCGCGTCTGGCCGCGAAACCAAGTGGCCCGGGTTCGATTCCCGATCGGGGCAAGTTACCTGGTTGAGGTTTTTTCCGGGGTTTTTCCTCAACCCAATATGAGCAAATGCTGGGTAACTTTCGGTGCTGGACCCCAGACTCATTTCACCGGCATTATCACCGTCATCTCATTCAGACGCTAAATAAAGCGTCGTAAAATAACCCACTCAAGACCATCTGCTTCGTGTATCAGCTGTTCAGTCGCCAAATTGAATGTTTATCGACTGGATAAGGAGTTACATGGTCATTAAGTTCATATAAGCTATGGGAAGGTTTATGTAGTTGATAACTGGTATCCGACGTTTCAGAAACACTTATTGAACAAATAGTGCTATCGATTAGGTAGATATCTGACGTTCCAGAAACCGGGCATTAACCTACTACTCCCTAAGTAGCCTAATGTATTTAAGACTTAGGATATCTTAGTCTGCTGAAGTACTTACCACATTAATAGCCACTGATTCCTTCCATTTTTTCTCATTGCATATTCCTGCGTTATTTACTACAATATGTAGTTCATCAAACTTTTTGATGGTTCCTTTGAAGGCCTCTGAAATGGTAATTGTAAAGACATACATACAGCTTTATTTACGTATAATTAGTTAATTACATACAATACATAAGCAATTAAAATAGTTTTCTTTCTTGTTATGATAATAGTATTAAAGAAGTATTGTGGTTTAGAAAAAAATATCGACTTATGTGTACGAATGATTTCATTCCGAAAGGATCAATAATAATGTTCGCCGAAAAATTGTAATATTTCATTTTATGTATAATTTGGAAATTTTATACAAAAATTTTAATTTGAGATAGTAAATTGAGACGTGTTTCATCTTCAGTTCAATTTATAAATAATTGCAAGTTAACAGGATATACAGTTATAATCCAACTCCATAAGATCGCATAATACTATTGACGCAGTTTTATCAGTGTCTTCTTGGACTTCAAAAGAGAGACTTGGTATGTAGTAAATTCTTTGACCTTACTAAAGCCTTTGATACGGATTCTCATGTTACTCTCTTACGTGAAATTAAGTTTTATGGCTTTGTAAATTGAAGGGTTATCATGCTAAAGGGGCTAAGTAACAAAATGTACTTTCTGAGTTATTCAGATATAACTTTATTCAAATAACGTGAAAAAAAAAATGCACTAACTCCACATTAATACTTGTTCACTGACTTTAGGAAAACAAGTTATCACTTGGCATGTTCCAAAAATAACAAATAAACACTAACTTTTCTAAATAAATTGGCAGTGAAATGCTGAACGGGCTAAGTCCATCAAACAATATTTATAATGTTTCTACCTCTAGTAATCATTTTACTATTTAGTCTTGGCACAATTCACTGTAAAACTGTTTGTGCACCTCAGGTAGGTATTCCATCATATTTCTGAGGTCTCTTTTCTTTTCTGAAGACAATCTTTTTGCATCAGTGACTTCACTGAATGTGATCGTTTTGAAATCTTCACTTCGCCACGCTTTTTTCAACACTCTTATTGTTTCCCATTCCTCTATTTCACCAAATATCTTTTTTTCTTAAGTCATGCTCACGCTTTCTTTTAGAGTTACTAGTTTTTCTGTTTCTTCCCTTTGCTGAATTATTCATATTATTTTCACTATCTATTGTACCGCCAATGAAGACACGCAAGAGACAGGCTACAAAATGGCAGGAACAAGCCTGAGAGTACAGAATAAGAATAATATGAAAACTATTATCTCAGGAGCCAGCGGAAGTGTATAATCTCTATGTCCAGAATAGCCAACTATTGTAACACATTCTGCACTTACCCCATTTAGCATGAATAAGTCATAGGAGTTACCTCTCATGCCATCTACTGGCCTTCGTAGCACCTACATTAGTCATCATTGGAGATTGCCCTTTTAGTATGTAAAAGCCCTGTTCACATACCACCCAGTGAAATAGAAAACACGATTTATGCAAAAATGGCGCTTAGCCCCTTTAGCATGATAACCCTTCAATTCATGCAGTCTTATCTTTCGAACAGATATCAGTATGTTTATATTAATCGAGATAATACATTAGAGTACAAATTGGTTAAGCATGGTGAAAGCGTTTTGTTTGGTATGTTGTGTACCAATTCGCTTTATTGTACATTGTAACATCAGACGACACTTCAATACGAAAAAGTATCGAAAATGTATAATTTGAGATACAGTGAAACCTGTCTAAAGTGGCCATCGGAAGTTACCTTGTAAAATGGCCGTTTTATCAGGTGGCCGCTTGATTAAGGTTGCGGTTTTTATGAATCAGTATTAAAATACTGAATATTATTGACTTTTTAATATTGTGCGCGTACTACAATCGTGCATATTAATGCCAGCCACTTCCATTCTTGCAACTAGCTTTTTCAAAACTCGCTTGCGGTATCTCAGTTTAAATGACTGCATAATACCTTGATCAAGGGACTGGAGGTGTGATGTGGTATTTGGAGGAAGAAACACCAATTTCAAGGATCACATTGCGATTTTTGTCGTTTAATCTTCGAATTGAAATCGTATAGCAAATTCTCAAACAATGATGATGTCATCCAGGCTTTATTGTTGGCAGTCCACTTCACCTCCAATAAGCCCATGTCAGCATTTTTGAAACGTCTCGGTTTCAAATGATTTCCCTATCATTAAGAGTGCTTCTTTTTCTCCTGCAGCATTACAACAAAACAGCAAGTTTATTCTGTCTTATGCCAACTTTCCCCCTTTACACTCTTTTTTCTTAAAACTTAAAGTTTCGTTAGGGAGAGCCCTGAAAAAAAACCTGTTTCGTCAACATTGTAAATGTCTCTGAATTCATATTCCTCAAGAATTGAATGCAGTCTATTTTTTCCATTCTTCAATAACATTGGTTGCAATGTCACCTCCTTCACCAGACACAGAACGAAATGCAACGTTATGCCGTTTTCTAAAGCACTCTAACCACCATTACTAGCAACGAAATTGCTTACATTGAGTTCTTTGGCAATTTCAAGAGCTTTCTCTTGAATCATAGGCCCACTTACTGGCTATTTCTTCGCCCTCGCACACTTGAACCATTCGTAAACGAAGTCATTCACATTACTAAACACGGATTCTCTCTTCCTTTTTTGGCCACCACGCTTATTTTCCTCCTATTCTTTTAACATTTCATATTTATTCTTAATTATACCGTTTGTGTCCTTCCACATTTGAATATTTCTGCAATTTTTCTCGCAGATATTCCCTTCTCACTTTCTTCAATCATTTTTCGTCTCACCTCTAAACTTAACACCACTCTACATTTATTTTTAAACATGATTTCTCTCTCAAACTAACTTCACAGTTCCTCTGAATCAACTGAATGAAAAGAAGAAACATTCGTAAAACTGGTTCAAATAAAGAAAGATAGAAAGAGGAGAAAAAAAAATTCGAATGGTTAACTACTGACCTAAAACAAACTATGACATTTTCGATAGAAAAAGTCCGTGTTTCAATCCTTTAAAAACGAGTAAGAATTTATAGCTATGCAGGGTCGGAGTGAAAAGTGACAAAAGAGTCATAAAACAGTAACTAACTAACCCCAAGATGTGAAGGGTGTACTGTTGTACACTTAGCTATTGTCCCCTGTCCTATAACCATCGAAAAAATAGGTCAGACAGTATCCGTGAAAAGATTTTTTGTTGGACAGTGACTGTTATAGTCAGGTTCCAATCCAAATAGACCCCGGCCGCTGGCCGGGGCATGAGGTGGCCGCTAAATAAAGAGAGAATTTGTATTGATCTTATGGAAAATACAATTGGTTTCAGAGAAAATTGGCCTTTTGACCAGGTGACCGTTTAAATGAAGTGACCGCAAAGGCAGGTTTCACTGTATTATTTATGAAATGTCATTTCTGTAGAATTATTGTAACTGTAATAAAATAAACATGTAATTAATTACGGAATTAACTTATCAGTTAATACTTAGCTGTTTCAAATGATTGTTTAATAATAAATTTAACGATTAGCGTAATGTAATTCTATAAGACTTTGTAATAAAATAAGAATTTGTTATCTATTATAGGGGACGAGAGAATGTAGTTGTTAGAAAGTCTAAAAAAGGCGAAACACTGAAAAAAATCGCACAAGATAGTTAACAAACCACAGCACAAAAACTGGTTCCTGCCACCTACCGCATTTCAAAATATATTGCGGATAGAATGAATGCTTGCCCTAACATAGTCGAAAAATTCAAGTGCATCAGTCTGTCACGTACACAGTTGCGGGCAGAATAGTGGTAGTCTACTTAGTTCTGATGTAGAGGCACAATCTACACTAATAATAAATCTGTAAGCTAAATTTTTCCGGTAATTTTCGCTCTTCCAAAAATAATTGGTGTTAACATGTATAATTACTCATCCTGAAACCGAAAATCGCTTTTTTGAAATTTTTGTTTGTATGTCTGTCTGTCTGTCTGGATGTTTGTTACCTTTTCACGCGATAATGGCTGAACGGATTTCGATGAAAATTGGAATATAAATTAAGTTCGTTGTAACTTAGATTTTAGGCTATATGGCATTCAAAATTATTTATTTAAAAGGGGAGTTATAAGGGGGCCTGAATTAAATAAACCGAAATATCTCGCTTATTATTGATTTTTGTGAAAAATGTTACATAACAAAAATTTCATTAAAAATGATTTTCGATACGTTTTATTCCAGGCAAAATTTTGATAGGACTGATATTTAAGTCTGTCTGGATGTTTGTTACCTTTTCACGCGATAATGGCTGAATGGATTTCGATGAAAATTGGAATATAAATTAAGTTCGTTGTAACTTAGATTTTAGGCTATATAGGATTCAAAATACTGTATTTAAAAGGAGGTTTATAAGGGGGCCTGAATTAAATAAACCGAAATATCTCGCTTATTATTGATTTTTGTGAAAAATGTTACATAACAAACATTTCTTTAAAAATTATTTTCGATAAGTTTTATTCTTTGCAAAATTTTGATAGGACTGATATTTAATGAGATAAATGAGTTTCAAAATTAAAATAACTGCCATCTAAGGCGGTGTAATGAAACAAATGAATTCGTCTATAAGGGGCCTTGGTCAACAACAATCGAAAGTTATGAATCATAGCCTACAGAGAATGTTTCTGTGTTTGTATTAAGTAATATCGGAAGCTATATTAGCCGATTTGTGTAATTAATTATTATTTCACCATTGGAAAGTGTAGTTTCTCTAGATGAACATAATGCTATAATGTTGTTACAATAACTTCGGAGTGAATTGAGGACAGGTAAGATTAAAATAGCTTCTTATGCACAAACAACTTGATAGGCTATTCTGTGTATTCGTTTCCTATATTTCTTAAAATAATGTTTATCTCAGAGAATTAACGAACCACAAGAGTGTATTGATTTAGTATGCAGTAATAATATGTTAGCTTAGCATTCCATTATTTTATAATCCAAATTTTAACTATGCTCAATTGAATCGTGTTAAAATACATAAAATACATATGCATTAAATGCAATGCAAAAAAAATTGTGTAATGAGCCAAGCAGATTATGTTGCGCTGTTGTAAAATAAAATTTGTTCCTCCTGAGATTCAAGAGCCTCCATAACAAATTAAAAACTTACTTATCGGTGTACATCCGTTATCAACACATTTTTTATATAATATAATATAATATAATATAATATAATATAATATAATATAATATAATATAATATAATATAATATAATATAATATAATATAATATAATATAATATATGATGTGATGTGATGTGATGTGATGTGATGTGATGTGATATGATATGATATGATATGATATGATATGATATGATATAATATAATATAATATAATATAATATAATATAATATAATATAATATAATTTAAGTTATTTGAAGGGTTCAGAACCAAGTGGGCCAAGCCCCATTTATTGAATACGTAGAAAACAAGGGTTAAAATTAAGTTAATATCATAATTCAATGGAAGCATATAGCAAGTAAAATAAAGTATGCACATTAAATCTAAATGATATATCAGTCTTCATTAAAGTATGGATGCATGTAATAAAAATTAAGAAACATGTTAAAGGAATTGTCATTGCACCAAATGAGTGGTCTCTGGACCAAAATGATCGCATTTTAATTATTTAAATACAATTTAAATTAAGTAACATATTAAAGGATTTATCCTTCTATCAAACACGAATCTTCCCTGGATTAAATGTCCTATTTTAATTATGTAATTACTTTACATTTATTTCTAACGGCTGCAGCGGAGCGCACGGGTACGGCTAGTATATAATATACAATAATAACGTTACAATAATTACAGTAATAAAATTACAATAATTACAGAAATAAAAACATAAAATAAACGTAAATTTAATTCTAACTATAAATAAATGAATAAATGCAATAAACGTAGGACAATAAATAATAACTATGCTATAATAACGCCTACTATAAGGAAAACGTAAACCTAACTTATAAGTATTCCTATAAAACTCAACTATTATCAAATTAAGTAATTATATGTAAACTTAATTAATTGCATAACACAACTTTGATAATTACACTGCACTTACAATTAAATTTTCAGTGAAATCTTTTCAACCCGTCCTTAAATGTCTTGATTTTGAGAAGACCACCCTGAAAGATTGCCGCAGGTAAGCTGTCCCAGGGTACTATTGTGCTGTTTACAAAGGAAAATTTTGCCTCGTCCGTTCTTTGTTTTATGCATTCAAACTTCCTAATATGATCAGCCCTGCCTAAGAATGATGGTGTCACTAATCTAGCACTGATGTCGGTCCATGCTTTGTGTCCCATTTGTGCCTTAAACAATGCACTCAGTCTGGTTTTTCGTTGCCTTGACTGGAGAAATTCCCACCCTAAGTCTTTTACTATCTCTTCGCCAAGTCCCTTTCCTATTTAAGTTCCGAAACTTAAACGGATATGGGAAATCGCGGATAATAGGCCTAGCGAATCCTATAAATAATACATTTCATGGCGCGTCCTCAGGTTCCGGATCGAGGAGACGGCCTCGAGATGTGGAGGGTAGCTGTGAATATATTGAATAAGCAGTCGTGGATAGCCGATGTGGGGTAGTCCTCCAGCATGGGGTTTGAGCGAAGGGCTGACAACCCATCACCGTAAAAAGCAGCTTGTTACGAAACCTCAAAATAAGCCTCGGAATGGGACTGATTCTCTGGCACGACTACAGCAAAGGAATAAGATTATGAGATTTGGTACTTGGAATGTTACAAGTCTATATAGAACAGGAGGGGTAACATTAGTAGCAAAAGGACTAGGTAGATATACAATAGACTTCGTGGAAATACAGGAGGTTAGGTTAGATGGTAACGGCATAACACAAATAGGAGATTACTTGTTGTATTATGGAGCAGGAAACGATAATCACCAATTAGGAACAGGATTCTTTATCTATAAAACAATAAAGTCAGCAGCAATAAAGATCGAATTTATCAGTGATAGGTTATCGTATTTAGTACTTAAGGGTAGACGGTGCGATATCATAGTAATAAATGCTCACGACCATATAAAGGAAAGCTTCTATGAAGAATTGGACATACTTTTCATCAGTTACCTAGATATCACATGAAAATTTTATTGGGAGATTTCAATGCTAAAGTAGGACGGGAGGATATTTTTAAACCAACTATTGGAAAAGAGAGCCTGCACGTAACTAGTAATGATAATGGAGTTAGGTTAGAAAACTTTGCGACAACAAAAAATCTTTTGAAGAGGTGGAAAAATTCAAATACCTGGGAGTAACAGTAACAAATATAAGTGATACTCGGGAAGGAATTAAACACAGAATAAATATGGGAAATGCCTGTTATTATTCGATTGAGAAACTTTTATCATCCAGTCTGCTGTCAAAAAATCTGAAAGTTAGAATTTATAAAACAGTTATATTACCGGTTGTTCTTTATGGTTGTGAAACTTGGACTCTCACTTTGAGAGAGGAACATAGATTAAGGGTGTTTGAGAATAAGGTGCTTAGGAAAATATTTGGGGCTAAGAGGGGTGAAGTTACAGGAGAATGGAGAAAGTTATACAACACAGAACTGCACGCATTGTATTCTTCATCTGACATAATTAGGAACATTAAATCCAGACGTTTGCGATGGGCAGGGCACGTAGCACGTATGCATATAGAGTGTTAGTTGGGAGGCCGGAGGGAAAAAGGCCTTTAGGGAGGCTGAGACGTAGATGGGAAGATAATATTGAAATGGATTTGAGGAAGGTGGGATATGATGATAGAGACTGGATTAATCCTACACAGGATAGGGACCGATGGCGGCCTTATGTGAGCGCTGCAATGAACCTCTGGGTTCCTTAAAAGCCAGTAAGTAATAATAATAATAATAATAATAATAATAATAATAATAATAATAATAATAATAATACATTTCATATTATTGCACTTGTGAAGACGGTCGCTCTCCGTCTTCTATCGCTTCTCAGAGTTTGTCCCAGAAGTTGTTACTCACTCTGTAAACAACTAATTTATTTCCAGAGAATAAAATGTATTTACCTTCAATTTCTTCCCCTTTGGATACGTCGGTCTTCATAAACAGTACCCGATTTTTTCCAAATTCTTTTTCGAGCTCTTGCAGTACTGTTGCAGCCTTAGATGCATTCACGTCGCATATTGAAAGTCCCTGTAAAACAAGTTTTAATTTTTACTTCACCTTAGTTTAGAAAATAATATAGTATTAATGTGTGGCGGAGTAATACTCGAGCTACTAAATGTAGCTAGAAAATAAATATTCTCTGAAAGCCTTCCTACAACTACCATTTTCACAATGTTAAAATATCCATTGCTTTCGGTTTCAGACCCTTTATGTTTATTTAGTAATCTTTTGATTATATTATTCTTATTGTTACTACTAGCCGTACCCGTGCGCTCCGCTGCACCCGTTAGAAATAAATATAAAATAAATTACATAATTAAAATAGGACATTTGATCCAGGGAACATTCGTGTTTGATAGAAGGATAAGTCGTTTAATATGTTACTTAATTTAAATTGTATTTAAAATATTAAAATGCGATCATTTAGATCCAGAGACACTCATTTGGTGCAATGACAATTCCTTTAACATGTTTCTTAATTGTCATTACCAATTATTTTTGGAAAAGCGAAAATTAACAGAAAAATTTTGGCTACAGATTTATTATTATATTATATTATATTATATTATATTATATTATATTATATTATATTATATTATATTATATTATATTATATTATATTATATTATATTATATTATGTAAAAAGTGTGTTGATAACGGATGTACTCGAATTAGAAATTTTTAATTTGTTGTGGGAGCTCTTGAATCTCAGGAGGAACAGCTTTTACAACAGCGCAACATAATCTGCTTGGCTCATTACCCAATTTTTTGCATTGCATTTAATGCATATGTATTTTATGTATTTTAACACGATTCAATTGAGCATAGCTAAAAATTTGAATTATAAAATAATGGATTGCTAAGCTAACGTACTATTACTGCATACTAAATCAATACACTCTCGTTGTTCGTTAATTCTCTGAGATAAAAATGAATATGTTCATAAACATTATTTTCAGAAATACTGGAAATGAATATACAGAATAACCTATCAAGTTTTCTGTGCATAAGAAGCTATTTTTATCTTACCGGTCCTCAATTCACTCACAAGTTACTGTAATAACATTATAGCATTATGTCCATCCAGAGAAACTACACTTTCCAATGATGAAATAATAATTAATTATACAAATCGGTTAATTTAGCTTCCGATTTTACTTCATAAAACACAGAAACATTGTCTGTAGGCTATCTTTCATAGCTTTCGATTGTTGTGTCCAAGGCCCCTTATAGACGAAGTCATTTGTTTTTTATTTCAATACACAGCCTTAGATGGCAGTTATTTTAATTTTAAAACTCATTTATCTCGTTAAATATCAGTCCTATCAACCTTTTTCAAAGAATAAAACTTATCAGAAATCATTTTTAAAGAAACGTTTGTTATGTAATATTTTTCACAGAAATAAATAATAAGCGAGATATTTCGATTTATTTAATTCAGGCCTCCTTATAAACCCCTTTTTAAATAATGTATTTTGAATGCCATATAGCCTAAAATCTAAGTTAAAACAAACTTAATTTATATTCTAATTTTCATCGAAATCCGTTCAGCCATTATCGCGTGAAAAGGTAACAAACATCCAGACAGACAGACAGACATACAAACAAAAATTTCAAAAAAGTGATTTTCGGTTTCAGGGTGGTTAATTATATGTTAGGACCAATTATTTTTGAAAAATCGAAATTTACCAGAAAAATTTCGGCTACAGATTTATTATTAGTATAGATTATTCTTATTATTAATAGTACATTACCTTGACTCCCTGTCGAAGAAGCTCTTTGGCGATTGCAAGTCCAATACCTTGAATTCCTCCTGTTACAAGGGCTACTTTTCCCTTAGGATCCATTTTGACTGAAATAAATTAAAATCAAATTTAGTTTGTCCCGTCACTTCAGGTAAGCACAAAATTTAATAGACTATAGCCTAGTCCGTATGTTAAATTACTCGCCATGGTTTGTTTGTTATGAATTTATTAGTGTGTTCGTTTCTGTGAAATAAACAGAAATAGCCTGTGATGAAAAGGCAAGTGGGCCTAATAATTTACTAAAGCACTTAGCCTACTATGACGTTTCTCAAGATTATTTAGAATGATCTGGTTAATAGATTTTTTTTCTTGGGTTATTTTACGACGCTGTATCAACATCTAGGTTATTTAGCGTCTGAATGATATGAATGTGATAATGCCGGTGAAATGAGTCCGGGGCCCAGCACCGAAAGTTACCCAGCATTTGCTCGTATTGGGTTGAGGGAAAACCCCGGAAAAAACCTCAACCAGGTAACTTGTCCCAACCGGGATTCGAACCCGGGCCACCTGGTTTCGCGGCCAGACGCGCTGACCGTTACTCCACAGGTGTGGACTGGTTAATAGATCCATATGCTTTTAGGTCAGGCCTGGGAGTAAATAACTCGATTGAGTCACTGCAGACTTAAGGCTCATTCACAATGAAAATTAAACATAACGTAAGCGTTAAATTAAACATGTAAACGTTACGGTAAAATCAAGAGCATTCACGATGGGAACATAAACATAGCGCAAAGATACTTGGTAACCATGGAAACATAACAACGACGCCATTTTCTCATATTCTGTCGTATATTTCAGCGATCCACGATTGTGTACTGTTTGCAAATCACGTAAGCATAAGCATGAAAGTTTGGAGTTTGCAGACTTTCATGTTAACGTCTTACGGTAATGTTTATGTCAATGTTTATGTGAATCATTGTGAATGATCCCATTTGATAACCTGGCCGCAAAATTCTGTGTTTATGTTACGGTTATGTTTAATTTTCATTGTGAATGGGCCTTTGTTCTGTATTTTTGTGAAACTTGGACTCTCACTCTGAAATAGGAGCATAGGTTAAGGGCGTTTGAGAATAAGGTGCTTAGGAAAATATTTGGGGCTAAGAGGGATGAAGTTACAGGAGAATGGAGAAAGTTACACAACGCAGAACTGCACGCATTGTATTCTTCACCTGACATTAAATCCAGACGTTTGCGATGGGCAGGGCATGTAGCACGTATGGGTGAATCCAGAAATGCATATAGAGTGTTAGTTGGGAGACCGGAGGGAAAAAGACCTTTGGGGAGGCCGAGACGTAGATGGGAGGCTTGCGCTCGTTTCATAAACATACTCGCGTCTTAATTACTATCATTATAGGCTCGTTGCATAATGTACTATTTCAGTACTTACATAAAATACATTTATTAACAATTCAGTGCACCGAATTACAAGGTACATAAACTTTTTTCAAGAAACGCCTTGAAATAATGTTGAAAGGGATGTTGGCATGTACCAACATTATACACAAATCTCGATGAAATTCTTTTTCAAGTTTTATGTCTGATTTTGATTTTGAAGGCCAGTTTTGACTGTATAATTAAATATTTCCCATCTACAGTTTACTATTACACTGCTTTTGAAAGAATTGAGTGCTATCTGTCCTTATACTGTTTTAACAATTTCCAAAATTCCGTGTTTTTTTCTTCCTTTACTAAGGAAATATTCCTTTCCGAACTTCTCTATAGTTCGTCCTAAAGTGTGAATTAAGAAACAGTGAAATTAACACTAACACAAATATGTAAGTATAAATAATCAAATAAATGAAAATAAATAAAATATACTTGTTTACTTATAGGATCTCAAGTACGTGTGGTGATTACAAGGACCCACGCCAAGCAGAATTAAAAAGGCGGTAATGTAATTTCTTACGAAACCAACTGTACTCTCACAGTGCTTCCCACCCCATGGGTCATGACGTTTTGTATAATCCGTGCGTTCCGAACTTCAGTCTCGAGAAATCGGTGACCCTAGGGTGCAGTCTGATTATTACTTACTTACTTACTGGCTTTTAAGGAACCCGAAGGTTCATTGCCGCCTTCACATAAGCCCGCCATTGGTCCCTATCCTGAGCAAGATTAATCCAGTCTCTACCATCATATCCCACCTCTCTCAAATCCATTTTAATATTATATTCCCATCTACGTCTTGGCCTCCCCAAAAGTCTTTCTCCCTCCCTGCCTCTCAACTAACACTCTATATGCATTTCTAGATTCCCTCATACTTGCTACATGCCCTGCCCATTTCAAAGGTCTGGATTTAATGTTCCTAATAATGTCAGGTGAAGAATACAATGCGTGGAGTTCTGTGTTGGTTAACATTCTCCATTCTCCTGCAACTTCATCCCTCTTAGCCCCAAATATTTTCCTAAGCACCTTATTCTCAAACACCCTTACCCTATTTTCCTCTCTCAAAGTGAGAGTCCAAGTTTCACAACCATACAGAACAACCGGTAATATATCTGTTTTATAAATTCTAACTTTAAGATTTTTTGACAGCAGACTGGAAATTAAAAGCTTCTCAGCCGAATAATAACGCGCATTTTCCATATTTTTCTGTGTTTAATTTCCCCCCGAGTATCATTTATATTTGTTACTGTTGCTCCCAGGTATTTGAATTTTTCCACTTCTTCAAAGGATAAATTTCCAATTTTTATATTTCCATTTCGTACAATATTCCGATCACGAGACATAATCATATACTTTGTCTTTTCGGGATTTACTTCCAAACCTATCGCTTTACTTGCTTCAAGTAAAATTCCCGTATTTTCTCTAATCATTTGTGGATTTTCTCCTAACATGTTCACGTCATCCTCATAGACAAGAAGCTGATGTAACCCGTTCAATTCCAAACCCTCTCTGTTATCCTGGACTTTCCTAATGGCGTACTCTAGAGCAAAGTTAAAAAGTGAAGGTGATAGTGCATCTCCTTGCTTTAGCCCACAGCTGATTATTACTAATTTCAATATTTGAATTTCTATTGAAATGATCATAATAATCATACCGAAAAATATACTCCTTCGCTATTGCTATTAATAAAAATTTCACAATAACTAAAATATTTATTTAAATTCTTCAAAATCGGGAAACAAAAAAATATATAACATAATTGAATAAATCTACTAATACTACTACTTTCGTTACTACATTCACATTACTGCTACTAATACCACTCTCACCACTCACACTGTTACCACAGCCACTACCAGTACTACTGAAAGGTATAACAGTCGTTCTAGACGAATGAAAATTTGTAATGGAAGCTAAGATGCGAGTTAATCACCACACGAGGGCGGGCCGGGGACAACATACTTTATTACCAGTGCAGTGTCAGGCAGTTAGAAGTTAGATAACGCAGACACTGTTTATTCAAGTGAAAGTACAGTCATTACTTGAGCAAATACTCTATAATGACGGCTTTCTGTTCATTTATTATGTAATTATTGAGAGTAATTAGTTACCACTGCCTCCGAGTATTTACCCATTTGCAGTGTGAATAAATACATACATAAGACATTTTTTAAAATTCGACAGTATTATTTGAAATTTCTTTACCGCTGTCGAGTGAGCGAGCTGTCGTTTATAGACATGTGTATGTATAGTCTGGATCAGTTTACTTAATACCCTAAAGGTGAAATCTAGCCATCTCTCCCCCCATTACAACATATGCTAGAGGTTATGGTGATTTTCTAGTTTGAAGGTTGAATTTTCTGTTGCGAACTTCGTTTCGAATTTCGATATTGAGAAATACTATAGGCCCTAACTGGTAGTGATATTATGACTGTTATGTTGACAGCAGGAACAGCTGTTGTCGGTAGTGCAAATTCTGATAATTCAAATTGTTCTAGATTTCTGAGCCGATTACTGGAAGCTAGTGAAATTCGATCAATTCAATTCATTTGAATTCAATTTATTAAGCCATTAAACATACAGTGATAGGCTTCGTCACAAAAAAACATACATTTGAAAATACACATATAATCGAAAACAGTAAAGTTTAATTGGAATGAAAACACAAAACATTTTGAAACTCTAAAATTAATGAAAACACTTCACTGTTAATGTAATATTTGTAACTAAATGTAAATAACTTTATTTATTAAAAAACAATTTCGTGTGAATTTATGTTAAGAAACTCATCTACAGAGTAGAAAGGATTAATTAAAAGCCAATTATAAAATCTAGTTTTGAAACTATTGGTTGGTAACTTAAAATATTGACTGGGAAGCTTATTATATAATTTCATCCCCATGACAGAAAAATTTGTACTAGTTTTATGTAATCTACAGTATGGAATATTAATTTGTTCACTATTTCTAATTTCATGGTCATGTATATTGGCTATTAATGAGTAATTTTCTATATTTTGTCGAGTGTAAAGGACTAGGTCGTATATATATATATATATATATATATAAATTTATGATCATACTAAAAATTAATTAATAAAGTGAACTCTCCTAAGTTCGATTGAACAGAATTGAAACTTCAGTCCAATAAGGGTAGTGGATGTGGCAGGTGAAAGGAATACAAATTGTTATTGGTTATGAAACAACGAATACAGTACTATACTTGCATTTCCTGCCCGCCCCGAGACTTGTGTGTGCGCTTCTAGTACCACAGTGGGTTGCGACAGTTCCGTCTCACAAACGGCACAATTCTCAAATAGAAAAGAAGAGCTCATTAATTTAAAATCAGTGATTAAATATGGATGTCCTAATCAATAAAATATTCTGTTTTCCTTTAACAAAAGTATCATTACAAAACACAGAACCAATTCCCATTCAAATGGCAAACCCATTTCTTAGTGCCCGTATAGGGGCGTGTCTAATTCTCCTACGTAAGCAGTCGAACTTGTTTTCTGTCGAAGTTAAGAGCTTCCACTGTATCAGTATTATATTAATACATAATAGTTATTTTAAGTGTTGTGGTTACAATTCAAGATTGTAGTCAGATAAGTGTAAATACATATAACATATGGTGTGATACATGCACTTGGGTGATAGATAGAAAATGTGCACAGGGACAGCAATTATAACTAGAATAGCAAAATAGGAATAAATAAGTATTCTTAAGCATACATTTCAAAGTGGCATTCGGTTTTCGGAGTTTGTACTAATCATTTCACGTGATCAAACAAAATACATTTTTAGGTTAGGTCTCGTGAATCGTAAACTGTTTAATCAAAGCAATGAATTTCATGTTGTCAGACAAAATACATTTTAATATTAGAGCACATTAATCTACTAATTTCCAACATAATGTGCGAGAAGTCAGGAGGAAAATATAGGCCTACTCTTCACAAGTTATTGAACCATTCAGGAAACACGTACCAACATAAAGGTGAGACGTAGTAAACAGCAAGACATCGTTATTGTTAGTAGTATATTATTATTATTATTATTATTATTATTATTATTATTATTATTATTATTATTATTATTATTGTACATGGCATTGTGATTTTATCCTCTTAGGTGATATCTGGTGTTAGTTGGCAACACTGAAAGACTGCCAAATTAGCCCTTTTAGGAACTGCTCTTACGTGATCCTCACTAAAGGTATTCTTACTTCCAGCTGTCCACAACTGTGGAGTAACGGTTAGGGCGTCTAGCCGCGAAATCAGGTGACCCGGATTTGATTTCCGGTCGGGGCATGTTACCTGGTTGAGGTTTTTTCCGGGGTTTTCCCTCAACCCATTATGACCAAATGCTGGGTAACTATCGGTGCTGGACCCCGGACTCATTTCACCAGCATTATCACCTTCATCTCATTCAGACGCTAAATAACGTAGGATGTTGATAAAGCGTCGTAAAATAACATAATTAAAAAAACCTACTTCTAGCTCGTTGCGCTGCAGGAAGAGTGCGGAGCAAGATGTACATTCCTCATCAAAACGTTATTAGCACGACTGATAAATCAGCACATAAGATCACGTGCTGTCTTACACCTGATAACAATATAATAAAATCAATACAATGATGAGATTATTATATCTTTTAATTTTCTATTACTTACTTACGTACTGGCTTTTAAGGAACCCGGAGATTCATTGCCGCCCTCACATAAGCCCGCCATTGGTCCCTATCCTGTGCAAGATTAATCCAGCCTCCATCAACATATCCCACCTCCCTCAAATCAATTATAATATTATCTTCCCATCTACGTCTCGGTCCACCTGGTTGGCGAGTTGGTATAGCGCTGGCTTCTTTGCCCAAGGTTGCGGGTTCGATCCCGGGCCAGGACGATGGCATTTAAGTGTGCCATCATGTCAGTAGATTTACTGGCATGTAAAAGAACTCCTGCGGGACAAAATTCCGGCACATCCGGCGACGCTGATATAACCTCTGCAGTTGCGAGCGTCGTTAAATAAAACATAGCATTTTAGCATCTAAGTTTCGGCCTCCTCAAAGGTCTTTTTCCCTCCGGCCTCCCAACTAACACTCTGTATGCATTTCTGGATTCGTTCATACGTGCTACATGTCCTGCCCATCTCAAACGTTTAATTTTGTATTACTATTACTAATTATTTTTTAAATTGTCAATTATTATTATTAAACTTTCAGTTTATTTCATTTTAGAATAGGTTTGGAATGAATGGGGCCGTCTATTGCTTATCTTATAATGTAGTATTAATGTATTATATTTTGTGCGAGATCGTGCGTGGTTTCCGCACAAAAACCAACCCGCGGTAAGTCTAAAATTCCACATTCAGTATTCCCAACCGAACACACATAACAATTTCCCTCTTCTTACAGCTTAAGTGACATATTGATTTTACTGCTTTAGGCTTTTAACATATTATTTTTAGAGACGTTCAATATAGTAATAATTATAAATTGGAAACTTACCACTGCAATTTCACCTAAATTGCACTGTTAATTATTGTTTTTAAATATTTGCAAAAATTAAGTAAACTCTACAACTCCACTAAAGTTACTGCATTTCGTGATGCATGTAACATTAAGGAAACCGTTTGTTTTAAGTTCGCATTTATAGACTGGGGGAAAAAAAGACAGACGTATATCACGGCCTGCTGGAGTATAGTAAACATAGAAAACATTTTAAAGCAACAATGTTGAAGATAGATATTTTTGTTTTCCAAAATTGCCGTTATTGAACAGAAACCAAGATGGAGATTTCATTGCAACTAATTAGAAATTCCTCTTTCAGGTATGTAATAAACGATCTTCGCACAAAATAATGTACGATACACGAGCGGTATGTTTTCTTTCAATTCTCGGAAATTAAAAAAGCTCAACTACGTCTCGCTTTTTCAAACTTTTCCTCGAACATGAAAACTTCAACATACCGCTCTTGTAACGCACATTACTATTATTTGATGAACGTTTTCGGCATATTTATGCCATCTTCAGATATTAAAAAAGTTGCTTAAGCATGTATGTAGACAACTTTTTTAAGATCTGAAGATGGCATAAATATGCCGGAAACGTTCATCAAATAAAATATAATACATTAATACTACATTATAAGATAAGCAATAGACGGCCCCATTCATTCCAAACCTATTGCATTTCTGCTTATCGGTTTACATCACCAACAAAATGAAAATGAAAAAAAAAAAAATGAAAAATATAATTTTACAATGTTATTGTGAAATCATTCATGTATGTGTTCCAATAGCTAATTGTGACTAGCTCTTATCTATTGCTTTAATATCCTGCTATATTCAAAGTGTAATAGATCATGTGTTTGCAATATTCAGAATGCGTACTGTAGAATTATTCAGGTGAATGTCGATGAATGCTGATAACGACAAATTGCACCATAGCCTACGTTTGTTATTCTGTCACAACTGATATTTTAGTACGAGTCACGAATTGCAGCGTTTCGTGGTAGTCGGTGTAATGTTATCTCTCGTTCTCAGTGTTGTCCTTGATCAGGGGTGTTGCCAATTTTAGCGACAAGTTGCTAGATCTAGCGGTTTTGAGGGGAAATTACGAAATAGCGACCAACGACTTTTCTGGAGTTTTTTTTATTAATAATTTGGTGATAAAGTTAGTGATTTTTATGTTTTCTCATCTTACATGTTTTAATAACATGTATTCGGAAACAATAATTTTACATATTTAATATGTATGTATGTATGTATGTATGTATGTATGTATGTATGTATGTATGTATGTATGTATGTATGTATGTATGTATGTATGTATGTATGTATATATATGTTAAATGTTATCCCGCAGGAGTTATTTTACATGCCAGTAAATCTACTGACATGAGCCTGTCGCATTTAAGCACAGTTAAATGCCATCGACCTGGACCGGAATCGAACCCGCAACCTCGGGCATAGAAGGCCAGCGCTATACCGACTGCGCTAACCAGGTCGTATGTATGTTTGTTATGTTTTATTTAACGACGCTCGCAACTGCAGAGGTTATAGCAGCGTCGCCGGATGTGCCGGAATTTAGTCCGACAGGAGTTCTTTTACATGCCAGTAAATCTACTGACATGAGCCTGTAGCATTTAAGCACACTTAAATGCCATCGACCTGGCCCGGGATCGAACCCGCAACCTTGGGCAAAGAAGGCCAGCGCTATACCAACTCGCCAACCAGGTGGACCGAGACGTAGATGGGAAGATAATATTATAATTGATTTGAGGGAGGTGGGATATGTTGATGGAGACTGGATTAATCTTAATAATACAATAATTACAGTAATAAAAGGTAAAAGGTATCCCCGTAACATGCCATGAAGGCATTTGGGGGGCATGGAAGTAGAGCCCCATGCTTTCCATGACCTCGGCACTAGAATGAGGTGGTGTGGTCGGCACCACGCTCTGACCGCCTTTTACCCCCGGGAAAGACCCGGTACTCAATTTTATAGGAGGGTGAGTGAAGCTCGGGGCCGTTCTGGAAGTTTGGCAACGAGAAAAAATCCTGTCACCACCTGGGATCGAACCCCGGACCTTCCAGTCCGTAGCCAGCTGCTCTACCAACTGAGCTACCCGGCCGCCAATTACAGTAATATAGTAATAAAATTACAATAATTACAGGAATGAAAGAAAATAAAATTAAGCTTAAATTTAAATCTAACTATAAATAAAGAAATGCAATAAATCTAGGACTATAAATAAAAACTATGCTATTATAACCCCTACTATAAGCAAAAGTAAACCTAACTTATAGATACTTCTATTAAACCAAATTATTATCAACTTAAGTAATTACAAGTTACCTTAATTAATTACTTATCAACTTAATTAATTACATGACACAACTTAGATTATTACATTGCACTTATAACCTAACCTAATATTATAACAGAGAAAATTTTCTTGGTACATTTTCAAAACTTAGTATGAGTAATCCTGCACGACGAATCAAGACGTCTTGTGTAATCGCCTGCATTATCTTCACTCTCACGAATATTGGCGTTGTTAAATGTTGTAATTTTGATGAACAATCCATTTTTCGGTTGAGATGTACCACTACAAGTATTCTGCCAGGGCTAACTCTAATAGAGTTGCTATGGTCGTGCTTCCTCTTTTCTATTTGAATGCTGAGTTATAACGCCTGTTCAGCCAAAACTACGCAACAGAATTCATATCAGAGCAGCTAATATCTCACGCCAGGACCATATTGAGGATTGCGGGGGGGGGGGGAAATAGTTACAAATACCAAATTTCCTGAAAGTGTTCTACGGAAGACTGGAAATACTGAATACCACTTCCGGACTATATGAATCCTTGTCTTCTACGCTAGCAGTTACAGTAGCAGTGGAAGATATGAATCACTTATATCTAAAAGTAACGACAAATTTTTGCTATTATTAAAATCTTACCCGTTTCTTTAGATAGGCTTTTCTGTTTTACTTGTAAATTGAATTTATCGACTTTTAGCGACATTTGATATCTTATTTGGCGACTTTGAGGTGACAATTGTTGGCAACAATGCTCGTTCTCGAGAATGACAGTTCTGCCAATACAATTCTAGGAAATAGTGTTTTGTTGTCCGCTACTCGCTCAAACGACACCGATCGGTACTGAGAGGTTGTTTGCTATTTACCCGGCTCTAATAATAATCGTCCGTATAATAAATTATAAAACTGTAGGCCTATACAGTCTTCTACTCTGAGATCGGTTCACTTCGCTTGATTTATTTGGAGGCGTTTCCATTTTACAAACAACAATTACATGCCCAAACAACTACTTTTACGTTTAGTATATAACAGCACTTAAAATAATATAAATTATAAATGTTCGCCAAGATTTACTACCTACACTACACTGCAGTTGAGCAATAGCTGAACTTACTACTACCACGACGATATATTGCATTGATGTGAAAATTGGACTGAACTGTACCGCTATGCCTGAGTTAATAGATTGCGTCACATGAATCATTCGGAGCAATTGTCTTCGCTGCCACCAGTAATCCTTCGTCAGACAAGTAAAGCTACCGGTATTAAACGTTATTTAAAAATAACTGCACTCTGTGTTTACAGTATGTTGATCCACGAACAAAGTACACTCATTCAGGGCTAGGATTCTTAGATAAATAAATATTTTATTTGCAGTGTAATAGAAACTCGTAATTGTGTTTGTGCTCGACCATGCCGAAATGTAGTAATTATACACCTGGTAGCAGACCTTTAATGCATGTCATTAAAGTACACCTACTCATTAAAGGTCAGGTCTTTCATCCAATGACGACTCAGGTTACAACTGTTCAGCCAATGACAGGTCAGCTTTCTAATGTTATAAAACCGCAAGTATCGATTGTTCTCGGATATGCAATCGAAAGAGAATTAGCGAAAAGTCACGGAGGCTGGAAATCCAATACTGTCGCAGAAGGTTATGTTCTGTTACTATAATAATTAGCGTTAATTGTAAATAATGTTCCAATAAATTCAATTTGTCATCTCGTTTTTCAATGTCTAATTTAATTTCAATGTTATCTCTGTAGGTTCTTATGGCCTAGCAAGGTCAATGTGAACATCTGTTCCTGGAAAAAATCAATACTTTCGCGTCTCCGCACATCTCACAACATACGGGACATTCGTGAAGGTCAAATACAAAGAAAGTTAATAATATCAAGTTAGAAATATGGTCGAGCATAAAAAGTCGTATGAAACTCGCCTATAATGGTAATTAAGAAGCTCGTATGAAAATTATGAAACTCGCTTGCGCTCGTTTCATAAATATCCATACTCGCTTCTTAATTACCTTCATTATAGGCTCGTTGCATAATGTACTATTTAAGTTTCGGACAAGGTCACCTGAGCATATATTTTAAATTTTATTTCACATAAAAACACGTATTTTGAATTTTTAAAATGTAAATACATATTTTCAAATATTCGCATAAAAACATAAAAATAAAGTTTTCATCAAATAATTTTCGACAAAAGCCCCATTTCAGATTAATCATTACGCGAATGTTCAGTGCAGTTGCTTACGACACTGAAAGTGGAAGTACTTCAAGTTTCGAGAAGTCCAAAGTTTAGAATGTTAAATGTTATGTTTTATTTAACGACGCTCGCAACTGCAGAGATTATATCAGCGTCGCCGGATGTGCCGGAATTTTGTCCCACAGGAGTTCTTTTACATGGCAGTAAATCTACTGACATGAGCCTGTCGCATTTAAGCACACTTAAATCCATCGACCTGGCCCGGGATCGAACCCGCAACCTTGGGCATTGAAGGCCAGCGCTATACCAACTGGCCAACCAGGTCGCTCCGAAGTTTAGAGGGATATGAATAATTTCAAGGGAAAAAATTGTGCCGGGACCGGTTATCGATCCTAGGACCTTTGACTTAGAGCACCAACGCTCTACCGACTGAATTACCCAGGAACTATACACGACACCGTCACAATTTTTCCCTTATATCCACATAACTCAAATGGGCTGACAAGATGCCTGAAACCCAACTTTGAGTGCACATAAACTCTTTGTGACTTAAATTGTGGCTTTTTGTTAACGTACCTACAGTGACATATATAATATGCAAATCTGTCTTTCAGGTTTAGCACCCTGTGAAGCAGATTTGAATACTTTCAAGGAAAGAATTGTTCCGGGGCCGAGTATCGATCCCGGGACTTTTGGCTTTGCACACCAGCGCTCTACCAACTGAGCTACCCAGGAACTACAGCCAACATCGTCTCAATTTCTAGATGGATATGTTCGGCATTCTGAATCGATTAGTAATTATAGGAGTAGCTAAGGCTGTGCGAGTTTTTTTTTTTTTTACTAATTCAGAGTTGCGCTTGAGCATGTGTTCGATTCCCGCTTGGGCTGATTACTTTGTCGGATTTTTTCGGAGGTTTCCCTCAACTGCAAGGGGAGTGTCAGGTAATAATATGGCGAATAATTTGTCTCATCTCTCCAAATATCTCGCTCGCTCCAATTCCATTGACGTTAAATAATCTAGTAGTTGATACAGCGTCATAAAATAACCGAATATAAGGAATTATTTACCTTTTCAAGCAAGCAAGGTGATGAAAACTGAAGGACACTATGTACAGACTGGTAAAACACTGTGTACTCTTATGTAGTGACTGCTAGAATGTTTGAAACCTAATTGCAAAACCATTACGTATAAAATAATAATTACAGAACATATTGAAATAAACAAGCTATTTTATGGCTACTTGGCGGATAACGAGGTTATGTAATTAGACGTTCCTTAAGTCAAAGTTCTCACGCGAAGTCCAACTTACTGCTAGCGTGAAATCTCATCATCTTTATCATTATCGTCGTCATTGTTGGAATATTATTCTTTATTATTTTAATCAGTTATTTAAGAACGTACCAAATGCACGATTATTTGAAGCCAATAAAATTGGTGATAGCGAAGTGCTTTTTGGCAAGATGAATTCGAGAATCCGTTATGATGCGACACTCGCTGATCTTGCCAATCTTTCCATGTTGGTTAATGTTTGTGTAATGTGGAAATTGGACGATTACGTAACAGAGATTTGTACTACTACTTATAAGATTAACTTTTTATTGGAGTAGAATGTCGATTATCTGAGCCGTTAATATTTTTTTCGATTCACCTAGGAAAAAGATTACGAAATACAATTTCAGTTGCATTAGTTTATTTACAAACCAGTACCTCGTTTGTTTTGTTATATCTTATCATATTTCAAAATGATGCAGTAATTATCTTCTGTATTGTAAATATAATTACATTACGTGGAAAAGGTAATTATTCCCATGCATATTTACCCGAACTACCTTACTTTATAAACCAGACACAACCTAGATATTATTGTAAAAACCAGTTATTCCTATGTATGTTGATCTGAACTACGGTACTTTATTAACCTGTCAACTTTTGTAAGGGTGTAGTTACACTTTGAATATAAACTATTATTTCCATGCATGTTTATCTGAACTACTTTATTAACCAATCAACATAGCTATAGTTACACTTTGTGTATTTAAAAGTAATTATTGTCATGCATGTTTATCTGAACTACTTTATTAACCAATCAACATAGCTATAGTTACACTTTGTGTATTCAAAAGTAATTATTGTCATGTACATGTTTATTTGAACTACTTTATTAACGAATCAACATAGCTATAGTTACACTTTGTGTATTCAAAAGTAATTATTGTCATGCATGTTTATTTGAACTACTTTATTAACCAATCAACATAGCTATAGTTACACTTTGTGTATTTAAAAGTAATTATTGTCATGCATGTTTATCTGAACTACTTTATTAACCAATCAACATAGCTATAGTTACACTTTGTGTATTCAAAAGTAATTATTGTCATGCATGTTTATTTGAACTACTTTATTAACCAATCAACATAGCTATAGTTACACTTTGTGTATTCAAAAGTAATTATTGTCATGCATGTTTATTTGAACTACTTTATTAACCAATCAACATAGCTATAGTTACACTTTGTGTATTTAAAAGTAATTATTGTCATGCATGTTTATCTGAACTACTTTATTAACCAATCAACATAGCTATAGTTACACTTTGTGTATTTAAAAGTAATTATTGTCATGCATGTTTATCTGAACTACTTTATTAACCAATCAACATAGCTATAGTTACACTTTGTGTATTTAAAAGTAATTATTGTCATGCATGTTTACCTGAACTACTTTATTAACCATTGAACATAGTTATAGCTACACTTTGTGTATTTAAAAGTAATTATTGTCATGCAGGTTTATCTGAACTACTTTATTAGCCAATCAACATAGCTATAGTTACACTTTGTGTATTCAAAAGTAATTATTGTCATGCAGGTTTATCTGAACTACTTTATTAACCAATCAACATAACTATAGTTACACTTTGTGTATTTAAAAGTAATTATTGTCATGCATGTTTATTTGAACTACTTTATTAACCAGTCAAGCCACCGGCGTAGCTTAGACGGCTAAGGCGCTTGCCTGCCGATCCGGAGTTGCGATCGGGCACGGGTTTGATTCCCTAGCTGATTACCTGGTTGGGGTCTTTCCGAGGTTTTCCGCAACTATAAGGCAAATGTCGGTAATCTATGGCGAATCCTCGACCTCGTCTTGCCAAATATCATCTCGCTATCATCAATTCCATCGATTCTAAATAACCTCGCAGTTGATACAGCGTAGTTTAGTAACCAAGTAATATAAAAAAATAACCAGCCAACATAGGTATAATTTATAGTTACACTTTGTGTATTTAAAAGTAATCATTCTCACGCATGTTTATCTGAACTACCTTATTAACCAAACAACATAGGTACTATTTATAGTAATAATTTATGTATGAACTAGTTACTGCAATGCATATTTATGTGAACTACTTTATTAACCAGACAACCGAGATATTAGTATATAAATTAATTACTGCCATGCATGATTTTCTGAACTGCTTTATTAACCAGCAACTTAGCTATAGCTATGCTTCCTATATAGATTTGTTAATTCTGTAAATGTTCAGCTGAACTACTTTATTAACTAGACAGCCTTTGTAACATCATAAATTAATTTGGTATATAAACTAATTATTATCATGCATACGTTATAGTTCGAAGTTCTAAACTACTTTATTAACCAATCACTCTAAAATTTAGAGTCTAAATACTAGCTATAGTTACAATTTGAGTATTAACTAGTTAGTCCTGTGGATGTTTTCCTGAACTCGGGTATAATTGCACATTTTTATGAACTAGTGGTTGCAACGCATGTTTATCTGAACTAATTTGTTAACCAGCCAGCGCGACGGGTGTAATTACATTTTGTTTATAAACTAATTGTTGTAATGCGTATTTATCTATACTCCTACGTTAACCAGACAACCTACGACAACGTACGTACTAGTTATACTAGTTATCCTTACACCTTTTGTATTATGTAAAGTAGTTATCGTAATGTGTGTTTATTTACATTACTACATTAGCCAGACAACCTACGTAGGCCTACTAGTTATACTAGTTATCCTTTCTCGTTGTATAAACTAATTATCATAATGCGTGTTTATCTACATTACTACATTAACTAGACAACCTACGTAGGCCTACTAGTCACACTAATTATCGTTACATTTTTTGTACATAGACCTAGTAGTTATTGCAATGCATATTTATCTGATCGACTTATTAACTAGCCAACCTTCAAAACGGGTGTAATTATATATTCCGTCTAAAACTAATATTTTCATGTATTATTGCCCGAAACACATTCCAAACTTGCCAACGTTGCTACTAGTTAGTAAGGATAGTCGGTGTTCTGTTCTAATGTAATTTAAACTCACCAACTCTGCGAAGCACTTTCACACATTGAGATAGATACACAAGCAGTATTATTGTGAGTGTTACGATGTGTGAGTGTGTGGTGATAGAGAAACGCGTTCCAGCTGTCGACCTTGGCATACAAGACATCTTCAATAGCAGAGTCAGAATTCAAGGCTGGCATATTTAACGCAGGACAGCACATTGATTTCCATATAGAGTTTGAAATCCGAGTGCCTGGTTGGTTTTGTACCTATAAATGTACAGGGACATCATTTTATTTTTACTAACATTTTTAATATTAACCTGGCTATACCTTTCTATTAACGATTGAAACAGGAAACACCGTTTGCTACCCTTTCCACGACGGAGTTCGATGATACTGGCGTAAAATACAAATCACTTTCCTAGGTATAGGAGGGAAGAAAAGTAGTTCATCCATTTATGTAAACTAGGAAATATCGCAATTTTGAGTTTGATAATTTTCATTAGGTTTTTGTTTAATCAAAATACAGTACTGTATTAACACTTAGTGTTTTACACACGAATTGAGCTATCCATTCGGAAGTATTAATTATGCAGTGTATATTGTACTGTTACAGCACATTAGCGTACTATATAGAGAATGAAGTTAAATTGAAAAAATAATTATAATATGGATATTTAAACACATTTTTGAAAATGGTGGCCGTTCATTTCGATACAGGATTCAGTTCTTTTGTGCATATTATCGCACTATAGACTATTGTACCTAATTCCAATTACCAGTTTCGTCCTTCGTACGAGTAACTCATGTTGAAATAATTCTGTATCTAGTCTATAAAAGAGTACCTTACGTACTGTAAATTCAATCTTCACTTCTGCCCGATCCGAAAAGATAAAATCACTCAGAAATGCTATCTACTGTCCGTTCAAGTGGTTTTGTCGCAGGGTTGTAGAAAGGGGGGGGGGAATCACGTGACAGTTAATTACTTAAGGAGGCCCGTTTATTTAAGTTATTTTAAACACTTGAATAATATTACGTAGACGTCCAATTCCTAACAGAAATTAATGTTTTCAGATAAGAGCTAAGATAGCCCAGCTACTAGACTTTACAAAGGGGCGAACAGAAGAAGATGGGGGAAACCGGGATGCGACATAGGGAAACGGACGACAATACCCGTTCGAAAATATGATTCAATATTGAAAGCTCTTTCGTTACTGGAAAACGCGAACATATTTCTGAAACGTACTGTACTCAGTAACTCAGTACTGCTTACGCGCCCTCGGCTCTGTGTCGTGAACGGTTGGAAGTTTACTAGTAGAAGGGGTGGGAGTGAAGTACATTCAAAAACTCAGGTACAATAAAAATTGAAGTAAAAATAAAATGATGTGCCTGTATTTAGCCTGAAAATTCTAGTTTGAGACCGTAATAGGCCACTTGGCCTAATACTTGTTAGGAAGACGACGACGACGAAATTCATTTAGTATGTTATTTAATACAGTTATGCAATAACTTCTTTCATTTTCAGATCTATATATTGAGTTAGGTACCTTAAGTTTCGTAGGAACTAACCGCAGACCAATTTGGTCATGGTTTCTTAAATTAGGCTACGTGTTCTTCAAGATTTGGTGAACATGAACAAAACCACCGGCGTAGCTCAGTCGGCTAAGGCACTTGTCTGCCGATCCGAAGTTGCGCTGGGGTTCGAATTCAATTCCCGCTTGGGCTGTTTACCAAGTTGAGTTTTTTTCCGAGATTTTCTCAACCGTAAGACGAATGCCAGATAATCTATGGCGAATCCTCGGCCTCATATCGCTATCACCAATCCCATCGACGCTAAATAACCCACTGTTGACACAGCGTCATTAAATAATCAAGTAAAGAAAAAGCTCAGTCGGCTAAGGCGCTTGCCTGCCGATCCGGAGTTGCGCTCGGGCGCGAGTTCGATTCCCGCTTGGGCTGATTACCTAGTTGAGTTTTTCTGAGGTTTTTCCCAACCATAACTAATGTCAGGCAATCTATGGCGAAACCACGGCGTCATCTTGCCAAATACTATCACTAATTCCATCGTTGCTAAATAACCGAGTAGTTGATGCAGCGTCGTTAAATAACCAATTAAAAAAATGAACTAATTATAATTAACCTTTAGGTATCGTATATTCAGTTTGGTAATCACTCAGAATCAATCGCTCAGTTGCTACTACAGTTTTTTAGTCCCGGAAAATGACGTCATAAACTAAATTACGTCGTCTACATATTTTTTTTTAATCTTCTTCTGTCCCTGTCAGCTCCCTTTCTTTTTCTTACCTACATTTCTTTTGTATCTTCATTTTTACCACTTTTCACTTTTTACAAAACGTTTCCAATGGATACCTACTGAATACTGGTGTACCTCAGGGATCTATTCTTGGTCCTTTACTGTTTCTCATGTTTGTTAATGACTTAGAGCACAATATTGACTATGACTGTTTAGTAATGTATGCTGGTGATGTAGACTATATCAGACAACTTTCTGGATACTTTTAAATATCAAAGTCATAGAGATCATGGAAGCTTTTAAAAATTGAGGGGGTGCTGGGTCACTTTCGGCGATGGACCCCGGACTCATTTCACCGGCATTATCACCTTCACCTCATTCAGACGCTAAATAACCTGAGATGTTGATACAGCGTCGTAAAATGACCTACTAAAAAATTGGTGGTGACGTTAAGAGGCTATAATGAATGTGGAAGAGACATCTATTGTCATAGTTGAAGAAAATGCGGGAGTACCGGATTAATATCGAAAAACCTAAATATTGATTAGAACAAATCGCACTAGTGTAATATCAATAGATACTCGTACTGAGCTTCTTTCCTGCAAGCTGATCAAATCAAAACTCTATGCCTATGTCTATGTAACTCTATATTAGTTCCAGGCTTCAATGATACGGTTCTTTAAATGTTCCACATTCTCAATTTTCTCTTCATCCTACCAAGCTCTCTATGTAACCCCAAAAGAAAAATTCAAGGGGTGTTGAATCTGGAGATCTGGCCGGCCATTCTAATGGCCCACGTCGACCAATCCAATGTCCAGGGAACTGTTCGTCCAGTCCTCTGCAACATTTCTGTGGCTTAACTAAAATGAAGAAATTGTTATAGGAAATCTTCAAATAATCACAACATTGCACTGAAACTGTCACAGGTTAACCAAACAGTAAAGCAGGAAAAGTTAATTACCAGAATTGCATAAAAACACCTTTTCCAAAGCCTCCTTAGTACCGTACAGGCCAACGGCGTGGCTCAATCGGTTAAGGCGCTTGCCTGCCGGTCTGAAGTTGCGCTCGGGCGCGGGTTCGATCCCCGCTTGGGCTGATTACCTGGTTGGGTTTTTCCGAGGTTTTCCTCAACCGTAAGGTGAATACCAGGTAATCTATGGCGAATCCTCGGCCTCATCTCGCCAAATACTATCTCGCTATCACCAATCTCATCGACGCTAAATAACCTCGTATTTGATACAGCGTCGTTAAATAACCAACTAAAAAATAAACAAAAAAGTACCGTTCCATGCTACAAAATAACTGTAGATGCAGTAACTAATGTTTGTGTCATTATGACAGTTATCTTTAAGTAACTTGAAAACAATTAGAGATATCTTAAAACGGATTGCAGCATTGTTTTTCTTAGGAAATTTCACATGGTTTTTGAATACCTACATGACTCCTTTTCCATTTAAAATTTCAAAGTTGCATTGAAAATGGCGGCTTTTAAGAAAGCTGAGGGCTAGAATCGAATGTGTCACTGGTAAAGCATTTGGTCTTATAAATACTGGTAACACCAATAGTAATCGAAAATCAAGTATATGGAAGATATTTATATGGTTCCAGACTTTTGATTCATTCTGTATATTTAAGTGGCTCTAATGTGAACTGCAGTTTTGTTGATGAGCCCTTCTGGCGTGATGCCCTCGATATATTTTCGTAAGTAACTATTTTACGACTATTTAATATAAATGTGTGTCATTACGGAGGTAATTATGACCTACAACGAAGACAATGTTGCGTTCGCATGACTATCTTCACTCTCTAATGTATGTAATTTACTTGTAGGAAGAAAAGCAATATATTAACTACATAACTACTATTTCTTACTTTTCTCATTCATAGCAAGGATTAGTCATTCGGACTGTTACGAATTTAAACTTCACTACTTCTTCTTGACCTCTTTTTCCAGTGTGTTGGTGCTCGCAGTGATAACTATTTCGGATTAACTGTCGAACTTAACTCTTTCTGCATAGTTTCACTGTTACTCTTTGCTGTTACTAATTGCTTGAAAATTTGACTGTACCGGTAAGTGTAGGCCTCAATTCTGGCGAATATCTTCATTCCATAATTTTACTAGAACCTATTTTAATCTCGTTGCCAAACTTTCAGAACGGCCCCGAGGTTCACTCAGCCTCCTATAAAATTGAGTACCGGGTCTTTCCCGGGGGTAAAAGGCGGTCAGAGCGTGGTGCCGACCACACCATCTCATTCTAGTGCCGAGGTCACGGAAAGCATGGGGCTCTACCTCCATGCCCCCCAAGTGCCTTCATGGCATGTTACGGGGATACCTTTACCTTTTTTACCTATTTTAATAATTAAATTTGATCGTTTATACAGGGTGGAAGTGAAATAACCTTGCAGATTGAAAGGAAAGCTAGGGTACACTTAAATGAATAGAAACTCTATCTTACGTTTTGTGATTAAATGCACGGTTGATTAGAAAATTATGTTTGAAGTTTCAACAGTCCGACAACATCGCCGCTAACAAACTATACTCAGGATACAGCTATAAGAGCTCAACGAACTCGGTGTGTCTCGGTAGGTAAGCTACTCTCCGCCTCGATGTTGCCATTTGTTCGCTACGTGCAGTGGCTTCAAATTAGAGGCTTATAAAATTAAATTTACACGAAAACCGCCTACGCTATTAAAATACGTCACAGGAATATTATTCTTTATTAGATTTTCTATCGATATGGACAAAAATCACGATACTACTCGAAATAGTTACGGAATAAGAGGTTGTTAAACATTTGAGAAAAAAAAACATTTTTTTCTAAAAAGAAATTATTAACTTTCCACCAATATGATATAGTTTTTTGTTAGATACAACATGAGCTATTCGCTCTGAAAATCTGCGAATCTACATTACTACATTAACCAGACAACCTACGTAGGCCTACTAGTTATACTAGTTATCCTTACACTTTCTGTATTATGTTAAGTAGTTATCGTAATGCGTGTTTAATCTACATTACTACATTAACCAGACAACCTACGTAGGCCTACTAGTTATACTAGTTATCCTTACACTTTTTGTATTATGTTAAGTAGTTATCGTAATGCGTGTTTAATTTACATTACTACATTAACCAGACAACCTACGTAGGCCTAATAGTTATACTAGTTATCCTTACACTTTTTGTATTATGTTAAGTAGTTATCGCAATGCGTGTTTAATCTACATTACTACATTAACCAGACAACCTACGTAGGCTTACTAGTTATACTAGTTATCCTTACACTTTTTGTATTATGTTAAGTAGTTATCGTAATGCGTGTTTAATCTATATTACTACATTAACCAGACAACCTACGTAGGCTTACTAGTTATACTAGTTATCCTTACACTTTTTGTATTATATTAAGTAGTTATCGTAATGCGTGTTTAATCTACATTACTACATTAACCAGACAACTTACGTAGGCCTATTGGTTATACTAGTTATCCTTACACTATTTGTATAAACTAATTATCGTAATGCGTGTTTAATCTACATTACTACATTAACCAGACAACCTACGTAGGCCTATTAGCTATACTAGTTATCCTTACACTTTTTGTATTATGTTAAGTAGTTATCGTAATGCGTGTTTAATTTACATTACTACATTAACCAGACAACCTACGTAGGCCTAATAGTTATACTAGTTATCCTTACACTTTTTATATTATGTTAAGTAGTTATCGCAATGCGTGTTTAATCTACATTACTACATTAACCAGACAACCTACGTAGGCCCACTAGTTATACTAGTTATCCTTACACTTTTTGTATTATGTTAAGTAGTTATCGCAATGCGTGTTTAATCTACATTACTACATTAACCAGACAACCTACGTAGGCTTACTAGTTATACTAGTTATCCTTACACTTTTTGTATTATGTTAAGTAGTTATCGTAATGCGTGTTTAATCTACATTACTACATTAACCAGACAACCTACGTAGGCTTACTAGTTATACTAGTTATCCTTACAGTATTTGTATAAACTAATTATCGTAATGCGTGTTTAATCTACATTACTACATTAACCAGACATCCAGAAAGTAAGTTTCCCGATTTTTTCCCTTTGAAAGTAAACGTAATTGGCCGTGTCAATTGCGCATGCGTAACAGATCTATGACGTATCAATCATATGCCAGCCGGACAGGTCTCGCCTGGTGCCAGTAGCGTGGCAGCAGTGGTCCGAAATGGAGCTCTTATTCCTTCTCCCGCCGATTGCGAGATTCGGTCGGTGATAAAGTTCTTTAATGCACAAAGCATTGCGCCAATTGAAATTCATCGGCAGCTCTGTCAGGTCTATGGGCCAAACATAATGAGTAAGCAGATGGTGCGTCGCTGTTGTAGGCAGTTTTCCGAAGGTCGTCAAAGTGTCCATGATGAAGAGCGCAGTGGGCGACCGTCCCTCATCAATGATGATCGTATTGAGCTGGTGCGGCAGCGCATCATGGAGAAGCGTCGCTTCACGATTACGGAGCTGAGCAGCCATTTTCCGCAGAAATCGCGATCCTTGTTGCATGAGATTGTCACTAAGCACCAGCTATTAAAAAAAGTGTGTGCCAGGTGGGTGCCGAAAAACCTGACACCCGAACACAAAATACAACATTTAGGAGCAGCACTGACATTTCTGCAACGATATCACGATGACGGCGACGAGTTCCTCGATAGGATCGTCACGGGCGATGAGACTTGGATTTCGCACTTCACCCCGGAAACCAAGCTGCAGTCAATGGATTGGCGGCATAGTGGATCTCCGGTCAGGACGAAATTCAAACAGACGCTGTCGGTACGGAAAGTGATGTGCACGGTGTTCTGGGACAGGAAGGGCATTCTGCTCATTGACTTCCTTCCAAGAGGTGAAACAGTGAACGCTGACCGTTACTGTGAAACACTGCGAACATTGCGAAGTGCCATTCAAAACAAGAGGCGTGGAATGCTTACTGCAGGAGTTGTGCTCCTCCATGACAATGGTCGTCCACATACGGCTCGGCGCACAGCAGCTGTTTTGACGGAATTTGGCTGGGAGTTGTTTGATTATCCACCCTACAGTCCTGATCTTGCTCCCAGCGATTTTCACGTTTTCTTGCACCTCAAGAAATTCCTGTCCTCCGGTGAGCGTTTTGGCAACGACGAAGAGCTGAAGACGTCTGTCACACGCTGGTTCCATTCACAGGCGGCAGAGTTCTACGACAGAGGGATACAAAAGTTGATCCCACGAGACGACAAGTGTCTCAATTCTGATGGTGGCTATGTTGAAAAATAGCTGAAACATTGCTGTACCTGTTGCCAATAAATGTTTTCCTGAAAGTGCGTGTTATTTAAAAAAAATAGGGAAACATACTTTCTGGATGCGCCTCGTGTGTGTGTGTGTGTGTGTGTGTGTATGTGGTGGAAGGGAACCTATTACAGTAATTCACAGAGATAATATATCCGAACAAGTCTTGTCAAATAAGTTTTTGATACGTCCAATAGTTTTGAGAATGCGAAATGTATCGTGTTGCAATGCGGTCATCAGCACACAACACCCTGGGGCTAGTGTCTCTTACCCTCGGAGAACACACTGCACTATGGTGCACTCGTAGCTGCTAGCGGGTATAGGTCGCGTCAGGGATTTTGGCAGATGGATTTTCTTAATGTGAACTGGAGAGCGAGTCCTCACCGCTGCAAGATCGGCTGTTATCTCTGTCGCAGTGGAATGGGTAGCCCGGCTACCCGGTAGGACATAAGAGTAAACATGCACGCCCGAGTATTCTATTGAACTGTGCACAGTCACCTCCATAAACTAAACAAATATTACAGTAGTCTATATGTGTCTTTAGTATTCCCAAGAAACTAGTTCGATTAATTAAAATGTGTCTCAGTGAAACTTACAGCAGAGTCCGTATAGGCCAGTTTCTATCTGATGCTTTTCCAATTCACTGCGGGCTAAAGCAAGGAGATACACTATCACCTTTACTTTTTAACTTCGCTCTAGAATATGCCATTAGGAAAGTTCAGGATAACAGAGAGGGTTTGGAATTGAACGGGTTACATCAGCTTTTTGTCTATGCGGATGACGTGAATATGTTAGGAAAAACTCTACAAACGATTAGGGAAAACACGGAAATTTTACTTGAAGCAAATAAAGCGATAGGTTTGGTAGTAAATCCCGAAAAGACAAAGTATATGATTATGTCTCGTGACCAGAATATTGTACGAAATGGAAATATAATCTGTTGTATTTATATATATGGAAATATGTTAATCCTTAGTCAATAGATAAGACTGAGTTTTACGAAATACGAACATTAAGGGATGGAAAATGGGAGGCAGTAATGATCAAAATAATTATACCGATTTATTTTTTTTAACCAGCAGACGTGCAGCCTTTAAATTTAAAACAAAGATTCACTCATAAAATTGGGTTAGACTATTCATCTCATCTCTCAGAATTGTTTCTAAAATGTATAAAGAAAGTAAAAAATTAAATTTCATGTAGGCTACTCCCTTGAAATAACTTTTTTTTTTACTTCCGAGTAGAGAGGAGAGAGAAAGAAGTCGACGATTTTAAAAATTCACTAAATTATATTTAACTAGAGACGTAGCATTTAAAATGAAGGTTATTCTATACAATATTGGTTAAACATTCTTAGATTTTTTAAATACCATATCCTAAGGTACTGATGAAAAGGCAGAAGGGAGTGAGAAATCTCATGTCATCCGATCTCGATGAATGTCGATATCTGGGGATCTTTGCGATCACAGAATACGAATAAGGTATTATTTAGTCCGACTTTGTCCCTAACGTGGTGGAGTGGGACAAAAATGGGTGAAAAATTAAATTAGATATCTTAGGGGGTTTCGAGACGAAAATTACGAATAATACAATTTGTGCGAATTCAATATGGCAGTTTCAGTACTATGAATTATATTTTAAAAAATTAAACATCGGATATCGCACAGGTAACACATGTACAGTATTTAAGGGGGTATGTAACACCTTTTGATAGTAGGCCTATACATTTAGTAAAATCCAAAGTGTAATTTCTACATATTCTGAATGAATGTTGTGCTGGAATTTAATACAGTCATCAGCCAATACCTCTAGATTAATAAACAATTTTTTAGAATCCATAAAATACAGTATTTATTGTGAATGGTAATTATATTTTTCAATTGGTGCAATTTGTGCAGGGAAAATTGGTTTATCCGATATTTTGTAGGATTTCGAATATTTTAAAATGCTTTCTTCTCTGTTCTATTCACAATGTGCGTGTGAAGAAATTATTGCCCTTGTAATATCCATTACAATCCTATTTATTATACTCTTATATAAATCTAACTTCCGCAGCATGCAATTTTACCCAATTAACCAAATTATATTCTGATTCTTAAGAAGAATCGTAATTTTATTAACTTGAATTGTCGCACCACCAGTAGATGATCCCTAGATTATTCCTGGACAGATCTTGTATATTGATCTGGTAAGGGTAGGATTATATATATATATATATATATATATATATATATATATATATATATGCGCAATGCAATGCTTTTTTCTTGTAATTAAGAATTAATTTAATTTAGAAAATGTAGGAGACGTATTGTAAAATCATTGCGAACGGAAGTCATTTACATTTATTAAAGGTATTGTGAATTTTATTAGTTACAACAATGTAATTTATTCGTCACAACAGTAATTCCTTTCTACAATTCACCTTAAACGCTCTCGTCAACAATTGGATCCTCACTCAACAAAGTATTCGTTATAGCATTCCACCGACGACAATGACAATTTACTTGGACTATTACGCACAACAATGAACTGTTAATCTTAACTAGTATTTACAAAGCACTATTTACAAATCAGAACTACCAGTTCTCAGTTCACAGTTCTTCTATCTCAGTCACTCGAGTTCACAGTATCTCGAACCACAGACCTTCAGAGACAGTTCACTGTACTCGAACTCGGGTCCCTCCAACTGCGGTCCACTGCACTCGAACTCAGGCCTTCGGATGCTGACGCAGATGCGGACGCACACTCGAGTCGAACTCCGGTACACAAGACTGGCTTGCTTGCTCTGGCTTTCTCACTGACTGGCTGACTAATCAACTGAAAACTGGAAACTCTAAAACTGCTGTCGTTCCTTCGCGACCGTAATTTATAACTACAGCGACGTAGCCTCGTAGGTTCCACCCGTCTCTAGAGATGGATTCCAGAGAAATCCAGAGCCCTCTCCTCTCTACCAGCACCAGATGCGCGCGCAAACTCGTCGCGTGACGTAATACACCCTCTCTCTTCTCTCCACCGCGCGACGTCACTCAATGTTCCGTGTAGCCTGTGCGATCTGCTTTCATGCGGGACGCTGGTCGTGAGTTCGAATCTCACGTCGCTGTCACAGTATTCTTTGAGTAGGACTGCACCGTGGTGTGTTTCATAATAAGGATAATTGGTATGAGCTGCTGTTATGAAAATATGAACGACTCAGAATGTTATCGCATCTCATTCTCGCAGCTTACACAAACAATATTGGCTCGCCTACTGGAAATGTCATCGAGGTCATCTGCCAAAATCGGTGCTTCCGACTATATGCTCTCTACTTCTTCCTGCTGCACGACGGAGCACACGGGACGGCTCCGCTTACCCTTTACCCATTCCAGCGAGTACTGACGACCACTACTGTAAACAGTAGCAGTGCTCCTTGATGTCATTGCTGTGCAGTGGGGTCGTGTGAAACTTTACTCCCCAAGATTTGCGTGAGGAGAATGTAAATAAAAACGTCTCATTAGATTCGTTTCGATCAAATTACTCTACATAAAAAAGTATTTAATTACGTAAATTGTTTGGTTTTCAATATTGTTTATTACGCTATAACTTCTTTAACTCTAAATTTAATACCATGAAACTTATTTAATATTCACAGTATCTATTGGTTTCTTTACTTTTTACGTAATTACAAAATAGTAAAGAATGTATATTCTTATAAAACAAAACTATTTCCATTAAAGCTTCCTTTACATTTCATGTAAGCTGAAAATAACATTATTACGAATACACATTCTGTAACTCAATCTCCATTTAAGTTATTATCTTTGAAGAAATTAAAAATAAATTAGTTTAGAAAAAAAAAATTAAGCTTACAGTAATGTTAAGTAATGTGTTACGTGTTGCGTATATGTGAATTGCCAAAATAGCTACCTTGCTTAGGCGAGAGGACCTTGCCCTTACAGGAATTTCATGGTCTAATCCTAAACCTGAATCTGTAAAAATTAGGGTAGTATAAACAGTAGGGCATATGAAGAGTCCACTGCAAGAATGATGGATGTCACTTTCTTGTCGAAAATGAACCAAGACTGTCAATGCATAGCTTAATACATATAGAATGTACATAGGGAGTTATATGGCATTAACACTGATAGTCACTGTCCAGTAATGATCGGAAAATCATAGTTAAGCTTTGAGCGCTAAGCATTTCAAACTTTCAATTGCTTCTCCTGAAAAATGTATTCCAAATGACATCCATCATTCTTCCAGTGGACTCTTCATATGTAAATTTTTCAGAAAATAAAGAGGTTTAAGTATATGCAAATTGTTTCATTGTTGCTATATCATTAGTTTACTACATTTATGAATAGGACCGTATTCTGGGCCAGGGCGTACGGAGATAAGATTATTTATTCTTAGACTATTGACGTGACGTTATGTTTGTCACGTGACACAAGTACTATTACGTAACACTTGCATATTGTTTGTACTGCGATTGATGTTCTATAAATGATTCAAAACTTGACCTTGGAAACTGTTGAAAATGCATTCTAGTGATAAAACTAATACTACGATTACCTTTCCTACAATTTTAGTAATTTATGTGACAAGAGACTTAAGTAAGATTTCATTCATGAGCTGAAAGTTTGCCTCAGGAGATAATTTCCACGAGTGAATAAAATCTATTAAGTCTCATGTTGCATACAATATTTTTTTCCATTACTAATACGTAAAGTAATATTTATGTGAAAATAAATTTTATTTGAAATTAAATATTAGGCTCATTTGTTATTGTTTGATTCAAAGCCATCTGTTATCCATGGTTAGTTCAACTAAATATTATGAACAGTTTGCTATGATTTAAGGAATACTAATGAAGACAATAATGTCAGTCGCGTTGGATAGAGAATAAATAAATTAAAAATTTTTGTTCTTCGGAAGCAAAATGTGTACAGAAGAAGTTTTCTTACCGGATGAAGTCCTTAATGTCGCCAAAGCGGCTGTGTCCACGTTAGTTGCGCAGAAATCTGTATCTATTTATCAGAAAGAATGTAAGTTATTTTGTGAGTGGCAAGAGAATAGGAACATGAAAGGCGTTAACGAAGAAATCATATTTGCGTATCTTTCAGAAAAACTGAAAAAAAAAAAATGGTAGGGCTCTTGCTTTTGGTTTTACTGTGTTTTTAGTCTAGTCATTGTTTTATATTTTAAATGCATTTCTAGGAGTGAATAAGATATCAGCACTGCATTACAGTCATTGTTTAGGTTGCTATGAGCGACTGAACAAAGCCTCCTTTATATATTAAATAGTGGAAAAAAATATTTATTCATTTGGTTTATATTTGCTGGCAGAGTTAAGATCATAAGGCCTTCTCTTCCACTCAACGAGTATAAAAATACATAGCCAATATAATAATAATAATAATAATAATAATAATAATAATAATAATAATAATAATAATAATAATAATAATAATAATAATAATAAAATAATAATAAACAATCATAGTAATAGTACGAGTAAAATGTAGGTATGTTTAGATACATATCATTCTAAGAGTAAACAATTGCAATTTAGTGTTGAGATAATTTCGACCAAAGAAATAATACAATGAAGAAAAATTGATAGGCTATGTTAAAAATAAAAATCACATTCTACAAACGTAATATTTGAAGAAAGATCATATTCTAGAGACGAAAAGCAGTCTTTTTGATAATGCTTTAAAAAGCAGTTAATGTCTGACAGCCCATTACACTTTGTACACTAGAAAACGCTATTTTTAGTATTTACAGTTGCACCATCATAAAGAGTGTAGGCTTACATTGATCAAACATGTTTATACTATTATACAATATTTACAAAATAAGTAGGCTATAGTATTATTAGATAAAATACCTTGCATTAGTACTGTACATAATAGTGTAAATAATGTTTGATCAATGTATGCCTATATTCTTTAAGATAGTGTAAATAGTAAAAATAGCGTATTCTAGTGTACACAGTGCAAATAAATAAAATTGTAAATATTAGTGTATTTGTTAAAGTGGTCCAAGTTTTGTTCTGGCCAACTTGATCGAATAGGAGTCGCATGAGTAGTCAATCAAGTACTTTGCATGCTAGATGCACGCGCGTCGTCCGCTTCAAACAGTGGTAATCAAACATGTGCTCCAATAGTCCACAGCCTTAGAACAAGAAAATAATAAACGAATAATATAAAAAAACAATAATTTGTAATTATAAACTTCGTAAATCCCGAACTAAAATAACTTACCCACACATATAAAAATAACATACAAAGTATACAATTATAATTCTAGCCTCATTATAACAATTAATAGCAATGAAAATTTTCATTTTTTGAAAAGAAATACTCCTTTTAGGTTCAGAAAAAAAAACAATATTTGTACTCTTAAAATATTCGTTCTACTTCACAAGACGTTACTGGAGCAAATCTGGAATATGATACAGTATTTATTACTATCTCATCAGGTGAACAACTACTTTGTGAATCTAATAGTGTATCTCGTATGTGGGACATAATATTAAACCCATAATTGTTTACAAGTAAATTTTCCATTTCTATTGTAATGACAGCTACAGTCGCGCTCAAACCTCCTGACGTTTGCAGGTGTGTCCGTTTATCGGCGATAGCCAATAGCGGCAGTGCTGCGTTGCAACATATGGGCACGCAGACCCGCCGCATACTCGTCGCTTAGAAATCTCAAAATCAAATAACAAGTGCGCTCGGAAAATTGGTATGTTGTAGGGACTCTGCATGCATATATGATGAATGTTTAATGTTTTCTGAACACACAGAAACAAAAATCACATTTCTATCCCCAATGGTTCCAATTTTATGGGTTAATAGATAAAACCCCGATAAGACGTAGGAAGTATCGTAATTCCGATGTTGAACGTGGACTGCTCAACTCACACGGACCACAACTTTGCGATTATTTTGCAGTTTGTGTGTGGATGTGCTGTCGGCAGAACCGACCACACGAGGACTTCTTTTTTGTGGTCGCTTGAAGTCCATATCGACCATAGACAACCACACCGCAAGCTTGCTATTTGCCAAGAAAGTGTCGATGGTTTCCAAGGATATGGTGTAAAAGCGTCGATCGTTTCCAAGGATACTGTGTAAAAGCGTCGATCGTTTCCAAGGATATGGTGTAAAAGCGTCTGTCGTTTTCAAGGATACGATGTAAAAGCGTCGATCATTTCCAAAGATACTGTGTAAAAGCGTCGATCGTTTCCAAGGATACGGTGTAAAAGCGTCGATCGTTTCCAAGGATACGGTATAAAAGTGTCGATCGTTTCCAAGGATACGGTGTAAAAGCGTCTGTCGTTTCTCAGAATACGTTGTAAAAGCGTCGATCGTTTCCAAGGATACTGTGTAAAAGTGTCGATCGTTTCCAAGAATACGGTGTAAAAGCGTCTGTCGTTTTCAAGGATACGGTGTAAAAGCGTCGATCGTTTCCAAGGATACTGTGTAAAAGTGTCGATCGTTTCTAAGGATAGGGTGTAAAAGCGTCTGTCGTTTCCAAAGATACTGGGTAAAAGCGTCAATCGTTTCCAAGGATACGGTGTAAAAGCGTCTGTCGTTTTCAAGGATACGGTGTAAAAGCGTCGATCGTTTCCAAATATACTGTGTAAAAGCGTCGATCGTTTCCAAGGATACGGTGTAAAAGTGTCGATTGTTTCCAAAGATACTGTGTAAAAGCGTCGATCGTTTCCAAGGATACGGTGTAAAAGTTTCGATCGTTTCCAAGGATACGGTGTAAAAGTGTCGATCGTTTCCAAGGATACGGTGTAAAAGCGTCGATCGTTTCCAAAGATACTGTGTAAAAGCGTCGATCGTTTCCAAGGATACGGTGTAAAAGTGTCGATCGTTTACAAGGATACGGTGTAAAAGCGTCGATCGTTTCCAAGGATACTGTGTAAAAGCGTCGATCATTTCCAAGGATACGGTGTAAAAGCGTCGATCGTTTCCAAAGATACTGTGTAAAAGCGTCGATCATTTCCAAGGATACGGTGTAAAAGCGTCGATTGTTTCCAAAGATACTGTGTAAAAGCGTCGATCATTTCCAAGGATACGGTGTAAAAGCGTCTATCGTTTCCAAAGATACTGTGTAAAAGCGTCGATCATTTCCAAGGATACGGTGTAAAAGCGTCGATCGTTTCCAAGGATACGGTGTCGCAGGTGTGAGTTGCGCTCGACCACCGACAGCGACAATTCTGTGGTTGTGCTGTGGCTGATACCGATGTCTCACGACCACAGACGTCGACAATGACTTCAGTTTGTGGTCCGTGTGAGTTACCACAATCTGTTTCCACATAATTCAATACTAATTTCTGACCACTCATAGCACAACCACACGTAACTGCAAAATAATCGCAAAGTTTCGGCCGTGTGAGTTGAGCCCGCTACCGAATGCATAGCAGCACGAGACGTCAACAACGAAGAATAATTCGGCAAAAAATAAACATTTTACACACTCCTGTTTGTATAATTATTTAATAATACATGAGTTTACCTTTTTTGGAATCATGCATAATATTAAAATTACATAAATAATACAATAATAACAGAGTAGCTAACTTTGTTCAGAACCTAAAATATTAATATATATTAACAATGTTCTTCAAACTATTCACGGCTCTACACAGCTCCATAGAATGTCACTATGCGTTGTTTTTGTAAACATACTGTGTAGAATGACATCTATACTCCTCGCTGTACTCAATTGAAATCTACTGTTTTGGTACGAACTTCCTCTGGAACCAAAGAATTCTAGATCAGATCTCCACAAACGGCGCTCATTGAGCGCGACCGCTCCTTCGGAGCGGGAGAGCCGTCTAACAGCTCGCCGGAAAGGTACGTCGGAATGACGTAAGCCTGCTATAGGTAGAGGATAGTCCACGCAGCTATCTGGTGTAGTGTGTACTATTTCACTTTGCCTATCTACGGCTACATAATGGAGGAATCTAAAAGACGGAAAAGTGATCATCAGGCAAATTCTTTCAATATTGCATGGGAAAATGCTTATTTTTTCACAGCAGCTGGATTCAATACTTATCTGCCACAAAAGTTTGAAAGAAAGAGGGAAACATAATATAATGTGTCATTACTAGTCCACACATACACATACGATGGTTTTGTTGGTGAAGATCGCAGTAAAAAGGTTCAGGGGTTTGAAGTTGTATTATTACATGAGCTAGGGTACGTTAGAATTTATTAATCTTCAACAATTTAAATATCTCTCTTCAGGGAAGAGGACAGCTCATTGTTATATTGAATAAATTACGGGATTTCAGTCGTAAACTTACACTTTTCTTAAGTCAGTTTCGGCAAGGTAATATGGCTCACTTTCGAAAGATAGAATTGCTCATGATGAAGCCATGTTAAACGATTATGTTTAAATATTAATTGAAATTCAAAGTGAATTTAATTCTAGGTTCCAAGATCTTGTCATAATTGAAAAGAAGTTTAAAGTTATCAACAGTAATCTCACTAGACGTTTTGATTTATCTAGAGAAAATCAAAACTCGAGTGGGATTTAATTGACTATTACACGATTAGAAGAAAGTATATAAAGATTAGAAGTAACGAAGTACTCCAATACAATAAAATATTAATTGACTTAGGAAAATACAACTGTCTTCAAATGTATTATTGTATCATCTCAACATCACAAATATTACGCTAGATGCATGCTAGATGGCAGTAGTGTCTTTATACAGACACTGTAATGATTACTATTCAATAAATCTTAATATTAAACAATCTCTGATACGTGACTATCCATAATATCATATAGCAGAAGTTCTTTTTATCCTCTCAGAGCAGAAGCTATAACATTACCTAATTAATATACACAAGTGTTAGAAAAGTTTTAATTAACGACGATGACATAAAAAATAAACATGAATAATTTTAAAAGGGATAATTATTGAATGTACAATTTTCAAATTTGAATGTGGTTGGTGGTTCAATTGATGTTATATTGGACGTGTGCGTAATAGAAGTGGAACTCGTTTATTTAGGCCTACATGGTGTATTCAACTTATTCAGAATTTCCGAATGAATAATTTTAAAAGGAATAATTATTGAATGTACAATTTTCAAATTTGAATATGGTTGGTGGTTCAATTGATGTTATATTGGACGTGTGCATAATAGAAGTGGAACTCGTTGATTTAGGCCTACATGGTGTATTCAACTTATTCAGGATTTCCAAATGGTGCTCTTCATTTATTTGTAAATCGGATTTCAGAAGATGCATAGGTATGATCAGTGATTTTTTTATTAATTCTTGTTCTTGAATGCCAATGCGAGTCATATTTGAAACTGCTGTGCATCGACTGGAGTGGTTTGTAATTTTATATATATATATATTTGACGTCCAGACCAGCGCAGTTTCAAATGTTGGCAAACAAAGAAACAAATGCTAGGGACGCGATAAAATTAAACAAATGCTAGGGACGCAATAAAATTAAACAAATGCTAGGGACGCGATAAAATTGTGCGATAAGCAGCCATGATTGGTTGAAATACGTCTTTTCGTACCGTTTTATTGGTCAAAAGTAGTATGACGTAGTAAAAGTGTAATAGTCATAATAAATTCTTTCAACACCAGTTGAAACAGTGTCATACAATTTACAGCTTGAACTTATGGATCTTCAATGTGGCATAAGGACTAAAAACCGTTTGAATAATACTGCTAGTCTGGTTGAGTTCTACAAGACTAAACCTCAGCAATAATATCCACGACTACACAGGCTGGCTGTGAAAATGATTGCTATGTTTGGCTCAACATTTATATTTGTGAGCAGTTGTTTTCTATTATCAACTTTAATAAAGGCAGACGTCGAACATCTGTAACTGAGGTTTCATTACAATCAGTACTGTTCCTTTCAGCTGCCAACAGAATAAAACAAAACCCCGTTTTGATGTACTGATAAATAAAAATATAACAAAATGATATTGTATATTTAAGTAGCTATGGAGTTTCTATTATTTCTGTAAAATAATTTTTTTTTTATTAATTAATAATAGTCCAAGATAGTTTTGCAAACACTGAACGGGAATTCATTTCATGAACACTTGTACTAGTACTTTTGTGTACATTTTTTACGAGATCACCCCGAAAATCCGAAAAATCGAAGGAGAATTGGGAGGAAAATTTAAAAGGTACGCAGAACGCGCCCTTGCAAGGGGTTGGGGGCTGTACAAAACTAAATATGTGAGCTCCAAGCCTGTTGGCCACTAGTCTCACTCCGGGTTACGCTGCTCCTCTGAAGGAGCTCTAGAAAATTTTGAAGGGGAAGCCGAAATTGGACGTAACCTCTTAGGTACCACATACGCGAGGGGAGATGAGATTGATCAAGTGATCACGGAACGGGGCGAGGAGGAGTTGGCTGGTGTTTGCCGTTAGGATGGCAAGACGCCGTCATCTGTTGTTCGATGACAAAGCATGTGAAGGCCGTCGGAAGAAGCGCCGTGAAATCTAATCTGCAATATGAGAGGTCCCTGTCCTTTCAATTTGCGACTTATTGAGTGACCTCGTATATTTAATAGACTATTTATATTATCTGAACTAGCGCATACATCGTTTATAATAAGATTGGTATATATATGGGGAAGGGCATATAGGTCCGTGGCCCATTTCTTATAGGGCTCATCCCGACATTTGTCTTACGCCTGAGGAAAACCACGGAATACCTTAGGCGAGATGAGTTGTCTCATGTATAAGAGACTAGCCAATTTGGCTATTATGTAGGAGGTGATTGTTGTCATGAGCCTTGTTGAATCGTCTCAATTTTGAAACAAGCCATTTGGCTATATGGTGGCTCAATTACGAAGAGGGGGAGAGATGTAATTAGTTAATTAATTTAAAGTAATTAGGGAGATTAATGGGGATATGAGTGCAGGTCCGTGGCCCATTTCTTTTAGGGCTCATCCCGACATTTGTCTTAGCGCCTTAGGAAAACCACGGAAAAACCTTAGGCAGGATGAGAGATCACCCCTTCTTCCAGTCCACCCTTATACAGAGCGCAGCCAATATCTGCATTCCGCTATCGAGCTGTGAGCCGGCTCGGAGAGCGCAAACCTTGTGCAGGCCTGTTCTAGATGATGTCCAATGAGTGAAATATAAGAGATTAGTAAATTCAACATTTTGTAATTTGGAGTTAATGTCTTTGTTATGTAATCTGTTATTGATGTAGGACAGTCATGTCAATTGATGCCCAGAGGCGCAAGCGCGCGCTTTAGAGCTCAGGAGAGCCTGAGCGCTTTACAGCGGAAAGGAAGGAGATAGACGAGAGAGGTAGTATATGCCGCTTGGTCGAGCTATATTCAGGAATGGCCAGCACTGATTCAATGGATAAAGGGAAGAGAACTTATTAAAACTGTATCCATGTTAATTTTTAGATTTGTCTGAGAAGTATAACTGCATCATAAGAATGTAAGTTTTAATTTTAATGCTCATTTTTCACAAGTATGTTCTTTTTATTCAAAAGGAATACTTTCTCAAACTTTTTTTTATAGAAAAGTGAAATTTTCTGATATAGACCTATTTATTTAGTAGCCTTACAGGTACTGAAAAACAATATTGTCGTAAATGTAATATATCGTAAATACGTATTACTGAAGATAGTGTATTACAAATTTTGAAAATATGCGCATGGAAAATGTTTGTATGGAAATGAATTAATAAAGAAACTACTGTTACATCATAAGCAAAAGATACGTGCCCATGTGTTTTAAAAATGTCAGCTCTGTAGCTTCAGCAGATTTCGAGAAAATAGTTTAATATTCTGATGATAGGAAGTTGCGCACCAATATCACCTTAAAAGCATAATGCGATAAGAGTTTTGTTATGGAATATTAGTTACACTTAAAACATATACAGTACCTAGGTAACTTTGCTTTGTACTATAATATTGTTTTGATTAGTTCATTGATTACTTTTATAAGGCTAAATATACCATCAATATCAATTCCAACTTACGATGTCATACTCAATCTCTTTCTTTGGAATATCACTTTCTTTATGAATGATGTCTTCCATTCACTTAGTACGGTATAGTTGTAGGCTACTACTACGGAATTTATGTGAATATTCCTTCTTATATCTTTATTATGTTATTAACATTTAAAACACAGCTGCAATATTAAGAAATTGGTGTTAGTACTTTTGTTTTACAGGCAGTAGTCGACCTGGTTAGCAAGTTGGTATAGCGCTGGCCTTCTATGCACAAGGTTACGGGTTCGATCCCGGGCCAGGTCGATGGCATTTAAGTGTGCTTAAATGCGACAGGCTCATGTCAGTAGATTTACTGGCATGTAAAAGAACTCCTGCGGGACAAAATTCCGGCACATCCGGCGACGCTGATATAACCTCTGCAGTTGCGAGCGTCGATAAATGAAACATAACATAACACAGACAATATAGATAGTATCAAACAGAAAGAAGCCATATAAAAATAACGACATAAAATTTCACGTTCCATTTGAAGTTTGTGCACCACTGTTTTCTTAATCCAACAGGCTGCTTATTCCTCCTAGCATACCTAGCGCTTGATGCCCGCGCACGACGACAAGGTCAGAAAAATGCGCTTGCTTTGACATCACTGATGTAGGATAAAGGCATTAAAAATAATTACTTCAATTTCTTTAACTTTTGACTCATTATTATTCTTTTCGTCCACGATTGATTTGCACGGAAGAGAAAATAACTTTTCAAAACAAAGGTACTTATTAAAAAAAAGTAATATGATCTAGTATTGAGCGCTGGATACAAAAATGTTATAGAACTGTGAATTGACTGTTGTTACGTTATAGGCTACATAGAAGAGATTTCATATCAGCAATTTTTTTCCTTTGTTGAACGATAACGGATCATGGAACTGAGATCTGATAGCACCGTAATTGCCGTGTTACAATATAATATAATTATAAGCTAATTAAGAATTTAATTTCGAATTGAAGGAAAAGAACTAAGAAGTGGACAGTAATGAGCAGTGACCATTTAACAGAGACAGAGTTTCGCAAAACTAAGAAAATATGCGTTGTCATTATCAGGGGCGGACGCAAGGGGGGGAATTAAGGGGATATATCCCCTCCCGAAATTTTGAGGAAACAAGAAACAAAAATAATATTGATTTTAATTCGTAAATGTACATAGGAATTAGAGGGTTTTCCACGTAAATTCTCTTAGCTAAAATGTTAAATAAATGTATCTTTGCATTGAAAGAAATCCCTATAGGCCTATCTGGAATTTTTCTTGCCTCTGCTTCGCAACTCTGATCAACTGCCCACTGGAGAGCAGCACTGTTCTCTGACACTTACTACAAGAGATCCAACGTAAGAAGACTAATAATATAACTCGTTATGAGTGACTAAGTGGCCAGGGTCCGACGGAATAAGCACCATCTTAAATCACAAAGTGATTATTTTTCGCTTATCATGATATGCACTTCTGCACATGTATGGACATTGTGCTATTAAACTGAGAGGATTCGATCCGACATCGGGATGGGAATCCGGTGTGGCTTAGTGGATAAAGCGTCAGCACGTAGAGCTGAAAACCCGGGTTCAAATCCCGGTGCCGGAGAGAACTTTTCTCTGTTCCACTCTTCCATCATTATATGATGACGCAGAAGTTCTGCAATGAAGTATTATCATATGTAGTTCGGTACATCGTAATATAAGCCATACAGAAACCAACATTTTTGGTGTCTGTGATTGTAGCTAGCCATGTTTTTAGCCTGTCACATGGTTTAGCCAGTCTACTACAGTCAGAACAGATGGACCTTAAGACATACATTGAACTATGTGAGAATCTAGAAAGAGAACTGGAAGATTTTCGTTGAATTTTCAGCCAGTGAACCTAGAGGCAAAAAGTGTTGCTGATCTTACTGGAATTACGCTGGAAATTCCAAGAACTGCAGGGAGACAAACACAGCATTCTAACTTCAAGACAGAGAGTTCTGAAGAATATTTTAGGCTTTCAATTCTCCTTCCCTTCTTGGACTATTTCATTAGTCAGCTCAAGGACAGGTTTTTGGATCATAAGGGAATCATAAAGTCCATACAAACTTTGCTGCCTAAAAACATAGTGCGAGCATCAGATGAAGATTTAGAAACTGCTGTTGAGGCAGTGACCCAATGATGTTGATGCATCACCAGAGTCTTTCTTCAATGAATTGAAGATGTGGAGAAGACATTTCCTTGATCAGAAAAATCTTCACCTAATGCCTACTGATTTTATATCATCTTTGAACAGGTGCAATGAAATTATTTTTCCCTGCACTCACAAGGCGCTAAAACTTTTCTGCACGTTGCCTGTAACTACAGCAACACCAGAACGGTCGTTCTCAACATTGCGGTATTTGAAGACTTACTTGAGGAGCAGACAGATTAAATGGACTGGTCTTGATGAGGATACATAAAAATGTAGAAGTAAAAGCTCATGAAGTACTGGATGAAATGTCTAAGAAGCCTCGTCACCTTCTTCTGTAAATATCACTCTGTCATTGTTTTTGTATTGCAGTCATTGTAAATATTAAAATTTAAAAATTACGGTTTATTTAACAACGCTCGTAATTGCCGAGGTTATATCACCGTCAGTGGTGCGTCAGGATTTTTTCCCGCAGGACTTCTTTTACATGCCAATAAATTTACCGATATGAGGCCTGTCACATTTAAGCACACTTAAATGCCATCGAACTGTGCTGGGATAGAACCCGCAACTCTCGAGCACAGAAGGCTATACCGACTACGCTACTCAGGCCAACTTGTAAATGTTTGTAACTTGGAACAAATTGTGAGTATATAAACTTATTTCTCATTATTCCATTTTTACTATCTCCTCAAATCCCTCCCCGAAAAAAAATCCTGCGTCCGCCCCTGGTCATTATTGTTAAGAAACAACCGTCATTAAGATGACATACATTCTGATTACACAATTTGCACGTTTCGCATTCAGTCGTTTGTTGTATACCAACGAATACCTGCTTATTACATATTCTTGAACTGTCTTTAAGGAAATACTGTACAGGAAAATAATTTATTGAGCTGTCAAATATGCAGGTAAGATTAATTTCTTTCACTGCACACACAATCTCAAGAAGTAAACAAGCCACATGACTACATAATAAATGTAATTGTAATATTTAAATGGATGAGCAAAAGTTTGTTAAAATTCCACATTTTATAGGCCCATTATTCGCTTAGAGTGGTTAAGTAGTTTACCACGCCTGCAGGAGAATTCCATCATTCTTGCTGAGATGAACTATTTTTGTACTCTTCTCACTGTTTGTTTGTTTATTTGTACATTTTTTTTTCAATTTACATTTGAATTGACATTGGGGATCATCAGTGCGGTTTTCGGCGTAATAGATCGACTATTGATCAGATTTTTTGTATTCGACAGATAATGGAGAAAAAATGGAAGTATAAGGGTACAGAACATCAGTTATTCATAGATTTCAAAAAGGCATATGACTCGGTTAAGAGGGAAATATTATATGATATTCTTATTGAATTTGGTATTCCCAAGAAACTAGTTCGATTAATTAAAATGAGTCTCATTGAAACATACAGCAGAGTCCGTATAGGTCAGTTTCTATTTGATGCTTTTCCAATTCACTGCGGGCTAAAGCAGGGAGATTCACTATCACCTTTACTTTTTAACTTCGCTCTAGAATATGCCATTAGGAAAGTTCAGGATAACAGGCAGGGTTTGGAATTGAACGGGTTACATCAGCTTCTTGTCTATGCAGATGACGTGAATATGTTAGGAGAAAATACACAAACGATTAGGGAAAACACGGAAATTTTACTTGAAGCAAGTAAAGCGATCGGTTTGGAAGTAAATCCCGAAAAGACAAAGTATATGATTATGTCTCGGGACCAGAATATTGTACGAAATGGAAATATAAAAATAAAGAGGTGGAAAAATTCAAATATCTTGGAGCAACAGTAACAAATATAAATGACACTCGGGAGGAAATTAAACCCAGAATAAATATGGGAAATGCCTGTTATTATTCGGTTGAGAAGCTCTTATAATCCAGTCTGCTGTCCAAAAATCTTAAAGTTAGAATTTATAAAACAGTTATATTACCGGTTCTTCTGTATGGTTGTGAAACTTGGACTCTCACTCTGAGAGAGGAACATAGGTTAAGGGTGTTTGAGAATAAGGTGCTTAGGAAAATATTTGGGGTTAAGCGGGATGAAGTTACAGGAGAATGGAGAAAGTTACACAACACAGAACTGCACGCATTGTATTCTTCACCTAACATAATTAGGAACTTAAAATCCAGACGTTTGAGATGGGCAGGGCATGTAGCACGTATGGGCGAATCCAGAAATGCATATAGAGTGTTAGATGGGAGACCGGAGGGAAAAGACCTTTAGGAAGGCCGAGACGTAGATGAGAGGATAATATTGAAATGGATTTGAGGGAGGTGGGATATGATGATAGAGAGTGGATTAATCTTGCACAGGATAGGGACCGATGGCGGGCTTATGCGAGGGCGGCAATGAACCTTCGGGTTCCTTAAAAGCCATTTGTAAGTAAGTAAGTACATTTGAATTGAATACATATGAATAGATACCCGAAATGCGCATATGCTCGTGCTCGGGTACAATCCAGTAGTCTACATAAATTTTACAGGGTTCAAATAATAATGCTGATGATATAAATAATAGTAACAACAACAATAATAATAATAATAATAATAATAATAATAATAATAATAATAATAGAATAATCGTGACAGAAATTATACAAAGATTGTAATACAAAATAATTCATTAATAATAATAATAATAATAATAATAATAATAATAATAATAATAATAAAACAAAAATATTTACAATAATAAAATAAATACTAAGACGGATAAAATAAAATATAAAACCACTAGCGAGAGTTAACACAACTTAAATAAGCATATAATAACCGGAAAAAATGCCAAACTTGAAAATCAACAGAAAAGTTCATTGTATCGCAGACGACAGCAACCGCCGTATTGACATTGTGTTGTGCATTAATGGTAGTAGGGGGGAGCCGAAAGTCTACGTAACTGTCGTTCTCTTCGAATCTTCTCCTACAATCATGGGAAGTTAATGCTGTAAAAACAAAATGTCTACGAGTCAAACTGTTCATTATTACCAGGATAAATACAAATAATACTGAAATATATTAATCGAGTTTGTTATAGATCTCTCCTTTTGTGCAAGAGATATCATATCAAAATATTTTATGAATGGCGGGGAAAATATAAATTCCAATAACATTCTAGTGACAAAATATAGTGACAAGTACAATCAAGTGTATCTGTGGCGATGCTAAGGAATCATTTATTGGAGATATACACTGTTATTAATTAAGAAAATGTTCTATTTATATTTATTACAATGTTTTATCTTATAGCTTACATGCATCAGATAAATACAATAAAAATTAGTACCATATAATGCTAGTAACACTTAAAAAAACTTATAATAAAATTTATCAAATATCATACAAACATTTTCACTTTATTTTTAAACTTAAGAATGTGTAAATTGCTTAGGTCTTTGTTTACTTGTCTCACACTATTATATGTTGCCATTATAACGGCTAAAGATAAACTCTACAGCCCTGCATTACATAAATAAAAAATAAATATTCTTCGCTTCAAATATTATTTTGTTACTCATATTAATGAAACTCTGTATCTACAGGGTGATTCAGGACCTCTGCAAGAAACTCTGGGGATCGATAGATCTCGCAATAAGAATCAGTTTTCGTAAAACAACCCATGTTCTCCGATACTTCCTATAGGAGTTACGCGACATCTAAAGAAAGGCAGGTTTTAGTGACCTTCAGTTTTTGAGTTTCAATGCGAAAACGCAAGTAACAATGTCAGAACGATCAGTGGGTTTTTCATATGGGAGTAAAGCAATAGCTATTTCAGGTCATTGTGGATTGTAGGTGAAAGTTAAAAAAATTGTCAGGTTTGCTATGCTTTTGAACAATAGACATAGCATCTTGGCATAGCTGCTGCATGTAGAACTTGAAATGTAGAGGGCGAAATCATTTTATCCTGCTAAGAGATCTTGCTGAAATGATCGGGAGACTACAAAATTTTGTAGGCCTCTTATTTTATCAGTAAATAATACCTTTTGGTCTTTCCTTAGGAACCGTAATTTTTTCGCTCTCTCGAGCCCATATTGAAGAGAATGACGCATATATTATATTATTACGTATCTACAACACACCGACATTAAGTACCTATATGGGAAAGACCCAACCCCATTTGATTAATAACTATAAAAATATTTGATTTTTAATAACAATATTATCTTACGCAAGTTTTGTAGTTTTATAGCCTATATAATAGTCGCCACTCAGTAAATTGTAGAAATGAAGATCTAATTTACGATATTCTCTACATCTACTTACATAACCCCAAAACGTTCACTTTTATATCATCAATATAGCATTAATATGTATAATTAATGAAAAATAGTAACATCATGGCATTAACTATAATAATATTTGATTTATAATGGTAATAATGCCATCAAACCACCTCAATTTTTGTAGATTTTAATATCCATTACACAGCTGTAGTGAGAAAATTACACACCGCAGAATCAGACCTGTAAATTATTTTTAGTAAGTCTTGAAGTTTTTAATAACCAATTCAATTTGATCTCTAAATATGTCAGCAATCCTGCAGGTCATGGCCTTCGTGTAATAGTCTATTGTTTATTGTAGTGTGTGTTTTGTTTTGTTCTGAAATGCAATAATTAGTTCTCAAAACTGACAAAGATGAATTTTGGAAAATAAGAAAATTATGTAGGAAAACTAACGCTTCACTGAAAGTTACTATTTTTCTGAAAATCCTTGGATGGCAAGCTTCAAAATGACGGGTCATTCATTAAAATCCGTTCAGCCGTTTTCCCGTAATTTCCAATACCAATATATATATATATATATATATATATATATATATATATATATATATATATATATATATATACTAGTGGCTTGTACTGCAAATTCTGCAAACTAAGTTCAATAGACGTTGAAATAAAAATTTTTCAGATTTATTTTCAGTGAAGAATACTTGTCTTTTTGATAGTTATTTGCTTCCATAATAATGAAACATACTCCCTCTGAATGGATTATTTTTAGGCCAAATACTTTTTCTTGAACCTATCCAACTTCAGTTTTTGAGTTTCAACACGAAAACGCAAGTATCAATGTCAGGACGATAGCAGTAACTATTTCAGGTCATTGTGGACCGTAGGCAAAAGTTAAAAAAATGTCAGGTTTGCTAAGCTTTCGAACAATAGCATTTTCATATAGCTGCTGCATGTAGAACTTGAAATGTAGAGTGTAAAATCATTTTATTCTACTAAGAAATCTTGCTGAAATGATCTGGAGACTACAAAATTTTCTAGACCTCTTATTTCATCAGTAAGTAATACCTTTTGATCTTTCCTTAGGAACTGTAATTTTTGCGCTCTCTCGAGCCAATACTGAAGACAATGACACATATCAATATCTACACTACACCGCCATTAAGTATATGGAAAAAGACCCAACGCCACTGGTTTAATAAGTATAAAAATATTTGATTTTTAATAACAATATTATTATCTTACTTGAGTTTTGTAGTTATATATAGCAGCCACTCAGTAAATTATAGAAATGAAGATATAAATTAAGATATTCTCTACATTTACTTACATAACCTCAAAACGATTCATTTTCATGTCATCAATATAGCATCATTATTATGTACAATTAATGAAAAATAGACGCATCATGATATTAACTATAATAATATTTAATTTCTAATGGTAACAATGTCATCAAACCACCTCAAGTTTCGTAGATTTGAATATCCAATACACAGCTGTACTCAGAAAATTATACACTGCAGAATCAGTTTTTAATAACAAATTGAATTGAGCTCTAAATATGTCGGCAATCCTGCAGGTCATGGCCTTCGTGTAATAGCTTATTGTTTATTGTAGTGTGTGTTTTGTTCTGAAATTCAATCGAGTCGGCCGTGATTCAATAAAATTAGTTCTCAAAAGTGACAACAGATGGATTTTGAAAAATAGGAAAATTATGAAGGAAAATTGACATTTCACTGAAAACTACTATTTTTCCGAAAAACTTTGGATGCCAGGCATGAAAATGAGGGGTCAGTCATTAAAATCCATTCAGCCGTTTTCCCGTAATTTCCATTACTTACTTACTTACTGGCTTTTAAGGAACCCGGAGATTCATTGCCGCCCTCACATAAGCCCGCCATTGGTCCGTATCCTGAGCAAGATTAATCCAATCTCTATCATCATATCTCACCTCCCTCAAATCCATTTTAATATTATCTTCCCATCTACGTACTTGGCCTCCCTAAAGGTCTTTTTCCCTCCGGCCTCCCAACTAACACTCTATATGCATTTCTGGATTCGCGCATACGTGCTACATGTCCTGCCCATCTCAAACGTCTGGATTTAATGTTCCTAATTATGTCAGGTGAAGAATACAATGCGTGCAGTTCTGCGTTGTGTAACTTTTTCCATTCTCCTGTAACTTCATCCCTCTTAGCCCCAAATATTTTCCTAAGCACCTTATTCTCAAACACCCTCAATCTCTGTTCCTCTCCCAAAGTGAGAGTCCAAGTTTCACAGCCATAAAGAACAACCGGTAATATCACTGTTTTATAAATTCTAACTTTCAGATTTTTTGACAGCAGACTGGATGATAAAAGTTTCTCAACCGAATAATAACAGGCATTTCCCATATTTATTCTGTGTTTAATTTCTTCCCGAGTATCATTTATATTTGTTACTGTTGCTCCCAAATATTTGAATTTCTCCACTTCTTCAAAAGATAAATTTCCAATATTTATATTTCCATTTTGTACAATATTCTCGTCACGAGACATAATCATATACTTTGTCTTTTCGGGATTTACTTCCAAACCTATCGCTTTACTTGCTTCAAGTAAAATTTCCGTGTTTTCCCTAATCGTTTGTGGATTTTGTCCTAACATATTCACGTCATCCGCATAGACAAGCAGCTGATGTAACCCGTCCGTAATTTCCATTACCAGTTCAAATTATATATATTTTTTAAAGTAGACAAAATATACATTACTGTCTGTTCTTATTAAATATGTCCATTAATTTTGTTTTTTCTCGAAATAGAGTATGATGAAGTTGAGAACTATAAATCTTACCAATTTAAAAGTACTGAACGTTAATGGAAACATTTACAATGTTGCCTAAGTAATAACTTTGGATGAAGAGTATATGTTTGAAAATGGAAATTAAAAAGTAGGTAAATGACCACCTGGCGTAATTCCTAAAGGACGGGTGTAAATAATTTTTCTGATAGCAATGTTGAAGCCACACGAGTAATTTATAGAGTGACTCACTTAAGGTGTTACACGCCAGTGTCTCTTAAGTGGACCATTAAAAGTAAATGCTCACTTCCCAAACATTATAACAGGAGAGACTTTTCCATTAACATTTTTTCAGTGTATCCTTTTCATGGGACATTGGTGGGCAGTTTCGTAATTTTAAGTAGATTGACAATATAATTTTTGGATGTTCTGTTTTTCTCGAAAAGCTAATTGTCTTTCATCTATAACATTTTTCTATGGAGTACAGTAGTAAGAAATGATAGACATTTAAAATATGTAAGGTATGTACCTACTGGATGAGAGTAGTAGGCCTAAATAAGTAATAATTTATTATAAAAGTTACAAAAATTGTACAATCATTCTATTTGAAATTATAATGTCTTTCACTAGTGCCTTATGAAAAGAATACACTGAAAAATTTAATAATTTCAAGGGAAAAATTGTTCCGTGGTCGGGTATCGAACCCGGGACCTTTGGCTGAGTTAAAGGACAAAAGTAAAATTATTTCAATCACATATTATCATAATAACAGGTCCAACGTTTGTAGGTTTCGCCCCCTTACCTATGATTAAAACCCAACCACTTTCCATAAAACACACTCAACTTCTTGTCTATGCGGATGACGTAAATATGTTAGGAGAAAATCCACAAATGATTAGGGAAAACACGGAAATTTTACTTGAAGCAAGTAAAACGATAGGTTTGGAAGTAAATCCCGAAAGGACAAAGTATTTGATTGTCTCTCGTAACCAGAATATTGTACGAAAAGGAAATATAAAAATTGGAGATTTATCCTTCGAAGAGATGAAAAAAATTCAAATATTTGGAACAACAGTAACAAATATAAATGACACTCGGGAGGAAATTAAACGCAGAATAAATATGATAAATGCCTGTTATTATTCGGTTGAGAAGCTTTTGTCATCTAGTCTCCTGTCAAAAAATCTTAAATTTAGAATTTATAAAAGCTATATTACCGGTTATTCTGTATGATTGTGAAACTTGGACTCTTACTTTGAGAGACGAACAGAGATTAAGGGTGGTTGAGAATAAGGTTCTGAGGAAAATATTTTGGGCTAAAAGGGATGAAGTTACAGGAGAATGGAGAAAGTTACACAACACAGAACTGCACGCATTGTATTCTTCACCTAAGATAAATAGGAACATTAAATCCAGACGCATGTAGCACGTATAGACGAATCCAGAAATGCATATAGAGTGTTAGTTGGGAGGCCGGAGGGAAAATGATTTTGGGGAGGTCGAGACGTAGATGGGAGGATAATATTAAAATGGATTTGAGGAAGGTGAGATATGATGATAGAGGCTGGATTAATCTTTCACAGGATAGGGACCGATGTCGGTCTTATGCGAGGGCGGCAATGAACCTCCGGGTTCCTTAAGTATGTAGGGTAATATCCTGCTCTCTTAAATTGACTAAGCATATTGGGAATTAAATCAAGGACTTTCCCAAAATACTCTATGAAATGTTTCATATAAAGCAATTTTTATCTCGAAAAGAAAAGAAAAAACGAGCAAAATTGTATTGAACTTTTTGTTTCAAGTATCTCAAAGAATAACCCCGTGAAATTAATGAGATTACTTACGGTTCATTCTGTGTAATATGCGATTCAATAATTGTTGATGTAATCTGTCGCACTGGATATTGGGCTGGCCAGGTGTCCGAGTCCAGCCCCGTCAACTTATGCTGGAGTTTGGGAATATGTGACAATGAAAGACAGACTAAGTATAGTTAGGCCTACTTGCCGCTCCTAAATAACCATTCAGTTAAGACAGCGTCGCTAAGTATCCGATTTAAGTACAGTATGTCCTTTTACATTCTAATAATATTACCAGAGGCTGTTACAATATTTGTAATGATTTCTATGGCGCAATATCATACAACCTGTCTACACAATTCATTTTTGTACAATTTCAAGGAAAAATTGTTCCGGGGGTGGGTATCGATTCCGGGACCCTTCGCTTAGAGCACGAATGCTCTACCGACTGAGCTAACGTACACGACACCGTCACACGTTTTTCCTTTTTACATCCACACGACTCAAATGGGCTGACAAGGCGCCAGAACCCAACTTTGAGTGCACACAAATTTATTTATATTTATTTATTTATTTATTTATTTATTTAATCTGACAGGATTAAGGCCATAAGGCCTTCTCTTCCATCCCACCAGATAGCACATATAAATACAAAAAAGAAATAGAGACGCGGTGAAAATAATACAAATTAAATTAAAGCCCTGTCGAGGGTCAACAGGGTCGAAAGAAAACTATAGAGCTCTCATCGAGCTAATACAAGAAAAAAAGGAAGGAAAAACAGAGATATCAATGATGATAGTGATAACTGATAATAATAATAATAATAATAATAATAATAATAATAATAATAATAATAATAATAATAATAATAATAAATACATTACATATTAATTGTCAATTTTACAACAGCGTAGTTACAATATTTACTATATGTCATGGGTTAAGCCGTAGTTGCGCGACCTGACAGGTGTTCGAAAAGCAATTCCATGAACTACAATGTGGTTTTTAAATTTAAATTTGAATTTTGATATTGTCCGACAGTCTCTGACATGGTCAGGGAGAGAGTTCCAGAGACGTGGAATAGATATGCTGAAAGATGATGAGTAGAAGGATGTTCTGTGCAGAGGAATAGAGAGAAGGTACATGTTCCGGGTTCGAGGTAGTGAAAGGTAAAACAAAACGAGATGCTAGGTAAGAGGGTGTGGAGGTGTGGATGATTTTAAATGGTAATAAGAGAGAGGAAAAGAATAATAAAGTTGATTCTGGCGCCTTGTCAGCCCATTTGAGTTGTATGGATATAAAAAGGAAAAATTGTGACGGTGTCGTATATGGTTCCTGGGGTAGCTCAGTCGGCAGAGCATTCGTGAGCTAAGCGAAGATCCCGGGATCGATACCCGGGCCCGGAACAATTTTTCCCTGAAATTATTCATACCTGTTTTAGAGGGAGCTACTACCTGAAAGCCAGATTTGCATGATATATTCGTTACTGGAGATACGTTAACAGGAAGCACAATTTAAGTCACACAGAATTTGTGTGCACTCAGATTTGGGTTCTGGCGCTTTGTCAGCCCATTTGAGTTGTATGGATATAAAAAGGAAAAATTGGGACGGTGTCGTACATGGTTCCTGGGGTAGCTCAGTCGGAAGAGCATTCGTGCACTAAGCGAAGGGTCCCGGAATCGATACCTACCCCCGGAACAATTTTTCCTTGAAATTATTCAAACCTTCTTTACAGGGAGCTACTACTTGAAAGCCATATATGCATCACTTTCGTCCAGGTCATAACAATATTAATTTGAATCTTACAATTAAATGATCAAAATGAAATGTACAGGCAACTAATAATGTTCTGTAGTAGGCATGCATTTACAATACGAGAACATTTGATTCTGTAACATATTTACCTCTCTGAAAATGTAATCTTATATTTAAAATTTAATAAAATTTAAATTAACCTCTTCAGTCCCGAATTTATATTTGTTTTTAAATTGAAATATATATATATATATATATATATATATATATATATATATACACATAATCATTCTGGGGTTCCAAATATCCCAAATCATGTCTTCACAGAAAATCAAATTTTGGGGCAATTTTGACTCATGGTGCCCCAAAATTTTAATTCTAACTTATAAATCTGGTATAGAAATGTTGCAAAAGTGATACTCTTCATTTCTATCAAATTTAATTATTGAAAAATTCAAAAGTGTCCAAGATACTGCAAAAAAAAAATTAAAATATAATTATGTATAGTATATGCTACAACAGGACTGAGGAGGTTAAACCAAGGAATAAATGTAATGTTACGTTTAAGAAATCTTCACAGGACTTTTATTTCATACATATTTAATGTTCATGTTTACATATTCTGTTTGTAATCTACTAATCGGTAACAATAGATATTATTAAAATAACGAGGCGCAATCTGAATTAGGGGAGAGTCCGGGTAGTATCGGACATCGGGTAATATCGGACAGTGAGTTTCTTTCATATACCACACGATGATAGTACCTGATTGACATGGTTACGTTTCTGTGATATCGCATAAAGAAACGTAACCATGTCATTCAGGTACTACCATATGGTGGTAGATGAAAGAAACGCACTGTCCGATACTACCCGCTGTCCGATACTACCCGACTCTCCCTTAATGACACTTATTTTTCTTAAATTGATGTTACATCCCGATTGAAATTTTGGTAAAACAATAGAACACAATTGAAGAGAGTGATCCCAAAACGCGTTAAGTCCATTTTTATGAAAGGACTGGGCTAGTTTTTTATCCATCGGTCTACGGACAGAGAGTGTTTTCACGTGAAATGCACAATAACACAAATTTTAGGCAAGAACTGGCGTTGTTTTGGAAGAAAACATGCTTAAAATTAAAATATATAAAATATATACAGGGTGTTAAAAAGTATTCAATATTTTAAGAGCTGCTAATATGCATCAAAACAAGAAAACGTCTAATAAACATGGGTCCTACAACACATACTCTCTGAGATCTGAACACTTGTTCATAGAAGATGCTCAATGTCACGTGCATTCATGGCAATGCATTCCTCTGCCCTTTGGTGTAAGGAATCACGCACTCTTTGAAATTGTTGTTTATACATTAATAAGAAAGTCCTGATAACGATCCCCAGTTAATCTCTGTGGTAGCACGTATGGTCCTATTAATCTATCACCAAGAACGCCTGCCCATACGTTGATTGAGAATCTGTGCTGATGCCTTGTTTCTTCAACTGCATGGGGATTTTCATCAGCCCACACATGCTGATTACGAAAATTCACAACACCAGCTCTGCTGAACCCCGCTCATATCCGCAACCAAACTTTTGTTTTCAGTATTCCTGGCGACGTATCAGTATTCCATGCCAGGGGTGTCAACTACGGTATGATTATCTGGTAGCCTGCTGTATTGTAGGGCAGAGAAATGCATTGCCATGAATGGACGTCACATTGAGCACCTCCTTGAACAAGTGTTCAGATCTCAGAAAGTATGTGTCGTAAGATCCATGTTTATTAGACGTTTTCTTGTTTTGATGCATACTGTCACCTCCTAAAATATTGGATACTTTTTAAACACTCTGTATATAATATAAATCGTAATAATGGCCAAATGGACTGAGCAAGTTTTGGGATCACACTCTTAATAGTACCTTATGCAACGAGCCTATAATGATAGTAATTAAGAAGCGAGTATGGATGTTTATGAAACGAGCGCAAGCGAGTTTCATAATTTTCATACGAGCTTCTTAATTACCATTATAGGCGAGTTTCATAGGACTTTTTATGCTCGACCATATTTGTAACTTGAAATTATTCAGATGTATACATTTTATTTGTATTTGACAAGATCGGAAGTGACCTTGTTCTAGGTCGTGAATTGTGAGATGTGCGCAGACGCGAAAGTATTGATTTTTTCCGAGGAACAATAATGTCATTGACCTTGGTGTAATCCCGTTAAACTTGGTATAACCTTGATTATTGAATTCGACATTGAAAAACGAGATGACAAATTGAATTTATTTGAATATTATTTACAATTAACGCTAATTATTATAGTAACAGAACATAACCTTCTGCGACAGTATTGGATTTCCAGCCTCCGTGACTTTTCGCTAATTCTCTTTCGATTGCATATCCGAGAATAATCGATACTTGCGGTTTTATAACGGTACAAAGCTGACTTGTCATTGGCTGAACATCTGTAAGCTGATTTATCATTGGCTGAAAACACCTGTACTTTAATGAGTAGGTGTACTTTAATGACATGCATTAAAGGAATGCTACCAGGTGTATAATTATTACATTTCGGCATGGTCGAGCATAAATTCATTTTATTCGTTTGAACGAGTAATGCGAGAGAATTTCATTGTGATTTTATTTAAATCGTAAGCCTTATTGACAGTATTACACAAATATTTACCTCTCTAAAAACTTATTCTTATATTTAAAAATAATACAATTTCAATTAAACGCTTTCCATAAATATAATATAGGTAAAAGAAACCTCAACTAGGATTGCCAACTCTAGAGGACGGAAATTCAGGACAGATTAAAAAATAAAAAAAAAAACACATAAAATTATAATGAATTTCAATGTAAATACACTTGTATTTTGACGCTGAATTAAATAATTAGAATTACCTTCGTGTTATTATTGTTGTAGCGGTGCAGCCCTATATTAAAGAACATGTCGTAAGTCTGTACACATTGAAAAGCACAGGGGTTGATATACATGTCCTTATACTCACTACATTAACATTGTTCAAAATAATTCTTGTTGCTTTCTTTGCGTTTGTTTAATAGTTCTTTGTTTGTTGAAACATAATGAAAAAAATTTCTATATGACATATTAACCCTTTGATGCATGCATTTGGAAAGGAAATAAAACATTGTGTTTGCAATGAAATTAAACTTTTATTTGTCTAAGAGAAGTGCTTCAAATTAAAAAATTTTAAAAACTTCCATTTTTACACAGAAAATGAGTGGTTTCATGGTAAAACCACTATCCAATACTTCAGAACACAATGTCTTCAGACTTATTGCCAATGATACAAAAGGAAACAGTTTCTGATTTCATTAAGGCAAAGTGCCACTTCACATGTGTTGCGTGGTAATTAGAAAGGAAAAGAATGGACCTTCTATCCTTCCACTTGAACCAGGACACTCCAGCATATGACGTACGGCTATCAATCTCACCACGTTTCATGTCGCGGAATCTTTTTTCGTCGTGTGGTAAACCAATATGCCCATGTCTAACTGTACCACATGCATAGATATTTTGCTCCCTTAGAGATCATCAGATTCAAATTTGTGAAAAAGTTGTCTAAAACACTTTGTGATTGTCACCAACCATCTCTTCCTTGTAGCCATGATGAATAAGCTGACACAAAAATGAAATATTTTGTTGGATATGGTAAGCATAACTACCCTGTTTGCGTAGTGGTTACGTTTTGAAACTACCACATTATTTCTATATTGACGCCACATATGTGGAAGAAATTACAATCTTGTTACTGAAATATGTTCTAAAAGACTGAAAGACAAATAATACTAAAAGAAACTTATGTACCTGTGATATTTTAACATGCAACTGAAATAAAAACACGTAGCGAGTCTTCCACACCCCAAATACACACAACATCGGCCATCTTAGTGGAGCAACACAAATATAGGGAAAATAAAATTCTTCTTCAGTTACTAGGGATCAGTGAACGCAGCGCAGTAGTTTTGAAATAAAAATCACACTGTAAGTAGGCAGGAAACTCAAATTTAAAAGGTGGTTATGTACTGTAACCACTGCGCTTCAAAGGGTTAAAGTTCGTCTTTACCAAGAGTTCTGATTTTACAAGTTTTGGCCTCCTCCAGTTCCTCTCGTCAGTACAGAGATTCATTTTTTTAAACTCGCTTCACATGAGCATGCTAATTAGAAGAGCATGTATGTGTTCAGCAATTTTCTATAAGTTTGGCACACTACGTGTCTTCAAAACAGTGACCCAGCGTTCTTGAGTTGGTAGATATTTCAGTATTGGCATCATCTCTTTCAATAGACAATACTCTTCGTACAATGCATCACCATTTTCAAAGTCCAGTTCTATATTAACATGCAATATATTCACAATTTCAGTAAGGACACTGAATGTGAAAGTGTCATTAAAGCTTAGTAAAGTGATTTTCATCATTAAGGCTTAGAAAAATGATTTTTCTTAAGAACTGAAGAATCGTAACCAAACCATTTTTGCAAATAGTTGACCCTCTGATACACATTCAGTGTTTCCATCTTAAGGAGATGCACATAAGAATCACTCAAGTTATTCAAATACTGATTTACTACCAAGGAACAAGTAATGAAGTGTTAATAGAAGATGAATAGAGTAAATTAGAGAGAAGAAAAGCAATATAGTAATGACTAATAAGAGTAGGAGAGAGTATGTAAATAATAGGTAGGGTTTGATGTAATTGAGAAGGAAAATATGGGAAGTGAGGAGGTAGAAAGTGAGTGCAAATAGTGAGAATGAACCGTAAAAGTTATCCAATAAAGTGAAAAAATGATAAGTGAATCAAATCAAGAAATAGCAAGGATGTATTAGAAACATTAGAACATTGCAATAATAATTGAGACAAATAATATAATAAGATAAAGTAGATGAGAAATTAGAAATATTAATGCAATACTAGTCAGAGATAAAAAGGTTTTAACGATAAACATAAACGTAGGGATAACAGTAATGAAAGATGGCAATGATAGTAGTAGAGATGAAGGAATAGATTTAGACGCGCATGTTTCTATATAAGAGTAAGGTGGCAGTATTGCATAGCATTCGGGAATTATATTGAGGGGAGATAAAGAAGGTTAATGGCCAGTTTTTCCAAGTAATGTTTAATTTGGCTTAACAAATGTTAAATTAACAGCTGGTTTATTTTTAACGTTTTGTTAAGATGATTTCCATTTTTCCAACACAATTTTGTTTAAAATAACCAACACTTAACTTTAACTGTTGTTAATACTATTCTAACTACTCAACAGCAGTTGGTAATGATTTTGCATATGTAAGACAACTTCTTATTGGCTGATATTATTATTTAAATTCTGTACTGTATAAAATCGTAACCTGTTACAGTAGCCATGATTCATACAGTACAGAGAGTTGATAAATGAAAGTTGCATTGACTACTATTGAATAATAATAATAATTATAAGTATGCTTATATTTTATAATGCTAAATATGAATTTCTGTTTAGAAAAATCTCAGCATTATGACCACTAGGTGACAATAATTACACGAATGTGTGTGTAGTCAACTGTACACAAAACCCTGAAGGGAATTCCGTATCATATACAATTCTCTAATTCAGGTCCATGTATAAATTATATGTAATTTCGTCCTAAAGAACCAATTGCTGCTGAAACATTTTATTATTTACTCACTGCGTATTTTGAAGCACTATTGACATCGGCTATAGTTGAAGAGCCAGTAACATAGAATCTCGAGTTAATAGTAGCTGGTGAATTGGAACAAGTGGCCTATTTCTGTTTGTAGGATATTCAAATCTGACTTCAATTTCTTGCCACGTTGAGATCGCACATTTCCTCAATATTAAATGGGTAATAGCTCAGCATCGAAATAAGCGTCAGTATGATAATCAGTTGACTTATAAAGATTATATTCCCTATATTAATATTCCAAAATATATTTTAAATTATATATTACCAGTCTTATGGCCGGTTTCACAAAGCTTCATTAAGGTTTTAATGATTCATTAATGTATTTACTGGTTCATTAAATCATTTTTATATCTCACCAAGCATCTTTAGCCTCACGAACCAGTAAAACTACCAAAAATTAAGAGTCAAATGGAGATAATATTAACCATTTAAAAACCGATCATTTTGAAAATTTGAATGACACAAAAATTCACAAAAGATACCGCGTCACGAAGATCGTGGTACCGGTACTCAACATTTTAGAAGAAACTGATCATAGGTTAGAATATCATAAAAACGGCTGAGACAAAGCTGAAACTAGTCAACTAGGTAACATACAACTGAGTTTTATTTTAAGACATGAAAGTGATTATTATAACTACATACCGGTACCTAAGAAATATTAGTAAATTAATACATAATGTGCATTTGAAACATAACAAAACTTAATTGGTATATTAACTTTCATTTATTAGAATTATATTATAGCTAGCGATAAGATATGTTTGCACTGGCTTTAAAACAGAAGCGAAAGAGCTGGATGCTTGGAATTTATAATCGTTTTCTTTCCGATGGAAATTTAACCGCCATAAACGTTCAAAGACGGTTCACGGAAAAGCATGAAAAAAAGAGGAGGATTGACAAATATCGAGACATCCCACCTCAAAATCCAGATCAGGTCTGGGATCAAGTTCTGGCTACCTGGGAAGATTTCGCTAAGGACCAGAACTGTTTCCGCGATCTGGTGGACTCAATGCCCCGAAAATGCAAGGCAGTGATAGACGCCGGTGGCATGTGGACAATGTATTAGATCCATATGTGTATTTCTTTTATTTTTCTTTAATTTGTTTGTTTATCTTAGTTTTATTTCGGGAAGAAAATTGATCTCCCAAGAGTTTTTTAAATTCTCCTAGTGGAGCCAGAGTTGCGAAATAATTCGTTCCACTACACAAAATTAAAAAAACGAAGAAAGGTAACATGTATAAAAATTAGTTACGTTAATAAAAAAAATTGTTCCCGCCGAGAATCGAACACGGGCCCCTGGATTGGCAAGCCAACTCGCTACTGATTGCTTCACCGGAGAATCATGACGCAACTAGCGCGACGAGGGACATATAGCTGCTGGGCTTGAAGTCTACGGAGACAGCGCACATAATATAAACGTATTCGTGTAAATATTTTAATGTTCAGTACTAGTTAATGTTTCATTTGGACTGATTTACTGAAGCTTGGTGAAACCGGCCCTTACTCTAAACATTCCTCAAAGAGAAACATAACATGTTATTTTCACAACTTTTGTCTGAACAGCTGTGGTGTTATCCGCCATGTTTAACTGTGTGTTAAATGAGTTAACGGCCTGAAATCCTACATTTAAAGTTAACAAACGGTTAAGAATCTGTTAAGCCAAACTGGTGTTGAACAAATGGAAAAACTGTATTTAACAAACTGTTGATGGTTTAACAGTCGTTAAGTGTTCTAACAATACTTGGACAAACCGGCCATAAGAGTTGTAAATACTGTACATCAGAAAGGATGGAGGAAGAAACAGACAGAAGCAGGGTTAAACTTTAGGTAATTGGAAGATTTGGGGAGACATAGATGGTAAGAGAAATATAAAGGATATATGATGGAATGTAAGCAAGGTAGTGGTGGACCGTAAGCAGAAATGTGAGGGAAACCACTACCTGAAAGCCGTATGATGACAATAAATATGAATATGAATATGATTTACTACCAAGCCATTGCGAACTACGTCTGATCTCTAATAATGAAATATCAATATGAAATTTCAGAATATAATATTCCAATGAGCAAAATTCCGGAAATTAAGCGTCCTGAAAATAATTTTTTTTCCTGCATAGACGACTGATTTCCTGTCAATCCGGAAAAGTTCCGGACGGTTGGCAACTCTAACCTCAACAGAAGTTAGCTCGTTTGGATTAAGACTACAAAATACGAACATAAAATTCCCAGTGTGGAATACATGAAAGGTAAATTTATCGTGAAAACACCACAAGCTGTAAATTCTGCTTTTCTATCTTCCAATTGCACCAAAAATTCTTTAAGTTCTGCTACTACTTCAGCATGAAGATCACATCTCAACAATAACTTCTGTATGTGGATCATTGACTCGTTGGATTCTTCTGTGGCAAATTGAGAAGATGCACATATTTCAAACAGCAGGAATATAGTCATCAGGAAATGAATGGCCGTGTGCGTAATGTGAATTGCCTTATCATCATTAAACTTTAATTTGTCATCGTATACTACAAATGATAATACATACACTTTTGACATAATACTGAAGAAGATCCAGATAGATGCCATTAGAATTGGAAGTCCGAAAGCAGAATTTACGACGCGCACTGTATCGTGAAGTCTACTGTGAAGTAATCTCAAAAGTCTAATCTCATTCAGAAGAACGTTTCTTAGAAGTGAGAATGACTTTCGGTCAAAAGCGTTCTCCATATCGGTGACAGAAAAATTATAGCAAATTGGGTATACGAGCGATGAATCATTGTTTTGGAATGTGTATAAAGATATTATGAGAGTGTTAGAGATTTCATATCTTCTCTTTATATCGTAAACAAAGCCGACGTACGAAATAACCATAATTATGACTGTTAAACAACACACATCACTGGAACTCCACACGAATATTAAGTAATAGGGCGCTTTGCTATGAAAGTTTATACCAATTATTAATAACAACATTATTACAAAATGAGCGATAAGGAAGAACATCGTACAACGTCTTCTGTTTGCGTAAATTAAAAATTGTTCATCCTCTTGTAGTAAGATGGCATCTATCTCTGATAATTGCTTAATTACTTGGAGAATGTGACGTTTCTTTATTGTAGCAAACAAAATAAGATCAGCGATTGCTGCTGAATATAATGTGAACATCTCGGCGTTAAACAAATACAAAAAAAGAGCTTTATCTTTTGTATGTTGTAGCACTAGAAATTGAAAGATGTAATTACACACAAACCAGATTATCCATATTATAGTACAAAACATTGCACAACGTATCTTCTTTTCTGTTTTACTGTAAATACAATATGGAGCTAGCCCGAAAAACTTGCATGTATAATAAAGAGGTTCGTAAGCAAATGTTATATTACTAAATCGCTTCATTTTCTCGTTTTCCTAAATGCGTTGTTTCACTCTTTTGGGTTCTTGCTATCTGGGAATTTTATTATAATAGGTATTCTGATATTATAATGCAGTCATAACTCATCGTCTGATGCTAAAGAAATGATTAGTAAGAAGCGAAGTTAAGAAATTCTGACTAATGTATTAAAATAGAAGTTTCGAAGTCATTAATTTGATTACGACTACAACAAACAACATATTTATCTTACATTAAGATAATATAATTAATCAGCTATATTAGAATTATATAACGATGTCTTATTTCTTTTTTTAAACTGTGTGTGTAGAACCTATTGGCATCTGAAGTTCGCGCATGCACTCAACGAAGTCAAATCAATTTCTTCTTATAATCTTTACCACTTTTATGAGAATTTAGGCTTGTTTCCGTTGTACGGAACGAGTAACATGATAATAGAACCTACCTGTGTCAAGTCTGACACAAGAAGACACACCTGTCAACATCGCGTTCACGAATGGCATCCAGGCTACTTGTAAGACTTGGAAAATCTTTGCATTGAATGACGCACAAAGTGTCAAAACAAACCAAGTGTAAGAATCCATCGCAGGTCCGGTCCTCGAAAAACTAAACCAACTGCAGGTCTTTTTGCCGCTAACTTTTCCCTCAAGGTACCATGGAGGCATGGAAGGCGATTTTCAATATAGCACCGTGTGGAGCAGTGGAGGAATACCGGTAAGGAAAACGAGGTAACTTCGCTAAATTTTGCCGCCAAATATCGTTTTTCTACCACAAATTTCACTTGTTGGACCCACCGGGATCCGAATCCTGTACCAGCGTGGAAAACCGACGCTCTAGCCATTCAGCTAAAGGTTCATCTGTCCCTAAACTATTAAATGTACGAATGCTTTTGTGTGTCGCTGTTTGTTTTCTTACTTGAACGTTTATAGATTATTTTTAATAATTTTATTATTATCGATTTCCGCCTGTATTACCAGCGTATAGGGAATTATAAATATGATCACTTTGCGTCGGTATTTTTGATGTAGCATGGCTGATTTCAATGACCTTCAAGCCAGCTTGAGCGTGAGAGTCTGCTTTTTCTCTAGAGTTGGCGCTGTCATCGCACTAGCTAGCAGGCGACACAGCGGAAATATAACACATACAATTAATACATCGTACTCAAATAAAATAAATTGTACCGACTCTAGAGTTCCTTTATAATGAGAGTTGAGACGTTGACCCCAACAACAATTATAGTAATATACGTTACAAGAGCGGTATGTTGAAGTTTTCATGGTCGAGGAAAAGATTGAAAAAGCGAAACGTAGTTGAGCTTTTTTAATTTCCGAGAACATGAAAACAAACATACCGCTCGTGTATCGTACATTATTTTGTGCGAAGATCGTTTATTACATACCTGAAAGTCGAATTTCTAATTAGTTGCAATGAAATCTCCATGTTGGCTTCTGTTTAATGACGGCAACTTCGGAAAACCAAAATATCTTTCTTCAACATTGTTGCTATAAAATGTTTTCTGTGTTTGCTAAACTCCAGCAGGCCGTGATATACGTCTGTCTTTTTTTCCCCCTAGTCTATAAATGCGAACTTAAAACAAACGGTAAGGTTATGTATTGATTTATTTTTCATTTTAATATTTTAACAATATTATTTATATAACATATTGCAGTAATATCATCGGCATCTGGAATCTTGTTGATTTTTTCACGGCTTCCTTGATGTTACTTGTATCAGGAATGCAATAAGTTTCGTGGACTTTACTTAATTTTTGCAAATATTTAAAAACAATAATTAACATTGCAATTTAGGTGAAATTGCAGTGGTAAGTTTCCAATTTATAATTATTACTATTTTAAACGTCTCTAAAAATAATATATTAAAAGCCTAAAGCAGTAAAATGAATGTCGCGCTTAAGCGGTAAGAAGAGGGAAATTGTTATGTGTGTTACGTTGGGAATACTGAATGTGGTATTTCACACTTACCGCTTATTGGTTCTGTGCGGAAAAGAAGCAAATACGCACGATCTCGCACAAAAATATGTAATGATTTTATAGCGCTGAAAATGGAAAAATAAAACTCCTATGAGAAATAAAATCATATGCCTATATATTGTATACAAAAATATTAAACGAATTTGATACATAATTTTAATATATAACATTATTTTATAATATTATTTATTATACCCTTATGTAAAACATAAGAAATTATTATTACAGCTAGTTTACAGCTGAGAAATAAGGAAAAGCTGTTAACTTGAATTTATTGGAAGCAAAGCCGTTATTGGATTATGCAACAAGATAGGCAATGTTTGGATCTTTTGTCTCAAGTCTCATTCAAAAGAAAATATTCTGATTGGGGCAGATAAAAACGTTTTTTTTTCTTCCACCATGTTAATAATGTCAAAAGAAGTGTTTATACAAGTTTTGGCCACTCGACCGCAATTACTAGACCGTCCAGAAAGTGATTTTCCCTGGAGCCGTTTACAGAAAAAAAGCACAATTGTATGGTCAGATTTACTCAAACAGATACAGCAATTGTTGCACTATTTGTCAACATAACCCTCACTAGAATTGAGACATTTGTCATACCATGCGATCAATTTTTGTATCCTTCTGTCGTGGAAGTCAGCAGCCTGGAATCGGAACCAGCATTTGACAGCCGTCTGTCGATCCCATGATATGACAAATATCTCAATTCCGATGGGGAATATGTTGAAAAATAACTCAACAATTGCTGTGTTTGTTCCAAAATATTTTTTTAATGAAATCGTGTTTTCTTTCTGTTAACTACCCCCGGGGAACTTATTTTTTTTATGGTCCTCGTAATTGCGGTCGAGTAACCAAAATTTGTATAAACACTTCTTTTGACATTATTAACATGGTGAAAGAAAAAAATAACTTTTTATCTGCCCTCGTCAGAATGTTTGCTTGTCAGTGTCCATTCTATGTAATCCCTATTCGCTTGTATTACGATATAACGGAACGTATTTCACATACTGTATTCATTGCTATTTATATTCTATACTATTTATTTGTTTTATCTAGGAATAATAACAATAATAATAATAATAATAATAATAATAATAATAATAATAATAATAATAATAATAATAATAATAATAATAATTGTACCAGAACAATGGAAGGAGTCCATAATCGTAGCTATCTTTAAGAAGGGGGATAAGGTTAACTGTAGTAACTTTCGAGGAATATCACTTTTGTTGACGTCGTACAAAATTTTGTCCAATATTCTTTTGAGAAGATTAACTCCATATGTAGATGAAATTATTGGGGATCATGAGTGTGGTCTTAGGCGTAATAGATCAACTGTTGACCAGATATTTTGTATACGACAGATAATGAGAATAAATGGGAGTATAAGGGTACAGTGCATCAGTTATTCATAGATTTCAAAAAGGCTTATGACTAGGTTAAGAGAGAAGTTTTATATGATTTTCTTATTGAATTTGGTATTCCCAAGGAACTAGTTCGATTAATTAAAATGTGTCTCAGTGAAACGTAAAGCGGAGTTCGTATAGGATTCTTCGCCTGACATAATTAGGAACATTAAATCCAGACGTCTGAGATGGGCAGGGCATGTAGCACTATGGGCGAATCCAGAAATGCATATAGAGTGTTAGTTGGAAGGTCGGAGGGTAAAAGATCTTTAGGGAGGCCGAGATGTAGATGGGAAAATAATACTAAAATGGATTTGAGGAAGGTGGGATATGATGATAGAGAATGGATTAATGTTGCTCAGGATAGGGACCAATGGCGGGCTTATGTGAGGGCGGCAATGAACCTCCGTGTTTCTTAAAAGCCAGTAAGTAAGTAAGTAATAATAATAATAATAATAATAATAATAATAATAATAATAGTAATAATAATAATAATAATAATAATAATAATAATAATAATAATCACCGACGTAGCTCAGTCGGCTGAGGCGTTTGACTGCCGATCCGGAGTTTCGCTCGGGCGTGGGTTCGATTCCCGATTGAGCTGATTACCGGGTTGGGTTTTTCCGAGGTTTTACCCCGTATCAGGATAAAATCGCTTGGGATAAATGCGCCCAATGTTGGAAAATGCAGAAAAAAAGCGCCCAGTGTCGAGTCGGATCAAGTCACAATCGCCCATTTCCGTTGGTCCTTTGTCATAAAAGAGGCTACAATTTCTTTTTTATTTTCTACTCCAGCTTCTGTATGTGAGCTAGGTTCCTCAAATATTTTCGAATGTCCTTATCCTGATGGTATGTGTGGATTATTTTTTATGGTTTTATCACATATATACATATATACATTCGCCTTCTTTTGGTGCCATCCAATTCTAAAACTGCACGGTCGTATCTCAGTCCACTTTCTTCAGCCTCCAGTCGCAGGTGGTTCAGGAGTTTATAGAAGTTCGGATTCATACCAACTGAAGAACTCAGCTTGTTGTCCCACCCTTCGACTTAGTTCAGTTCCGTGATGTACTTAGCTGCAGATGAAAGCTAATAATTATAACAAGATTAGTCAATATTTATTTTTTTCTCTGTTTTGGCCAATATACTTTTATTGTTTACTTTCACGTCGTCGTTACATCTTTCAATTGTAAAAGTTATATTCCCATAACTAGACAGTGGATGCGGGATGATTTATCGTTGAATGTAGGTGCACATTTACTATATGTTACATTTTTTTCATTCAGACCATTGGCTGAATAGTTTTTAAATGTAAACAGACGAAGTCAACATGCTACTGTATCTCCGTACAGTCAGAAGGAAAAGAAAAATAACGTACTGTAGTACATACCTTGCAAGCTTCAGTCCTCGTCATCATTGATGCAATTACCAGCGTTGCAGTAAACGACGATATATTCTCGTAAGTTGTCGAAGCTGAATCGTCTTCGCCTATGCTTAAACAGTTTTTCCATCGAGAGAATTTCTGAAGAAAACCTCTAAAATGGGGATCACTCAATTTCTTTAGAGGAATATTTGTACTGAGCATCATGTTGCACGTGTCGTTTAGACCCGCACAACTAAATGATGATGATGATGATGATGATGATGGTTCCTCAGATTTCATTTCAACGCATTTCCTATGCGATATACTGTTGCAATGTTTTCTCTATAGCCTGAGTTGTTCTGGTTTTTATTTCAATTTTACATACATTACACACGATATTGTCTTCGTTAATACATAAAATGTCACTCTCATACTTTTTAATTGCATTTCGTATCTCTAAACGAATTTAACGTTTTGACTTCGATATTATGAATGGATCATCACTACACTATTCAACTCGTACTGAATACTTGAGCAGGATAACACAACTGCACACATTGCGTTGCAATGTGGACCGGAGTTCCTTCGTTATGTACGCTGCTGTACTCGCCAGTACACAAAAGACGGACGGCGCGGCACGTGCCATATACTCCGATACGAAACAACTTCACTTTTACTTAAGTCATCCCGCATCCACTGTCTACCCATAACCAACATTTTAAAGGTCACACAGTCTAGACTGCACATAATCTGCCTTTTCTAAAACCATTTTGATCTTCAGTAATCAATGTTGTAGCCTACAGTTTGTAACGCTAGTCAGCTTCTTTTTCACAATAGATGAATAAATTTTGTATCCAGCATTAAGTAAACTTATCCCTCTGTGATTTTCACAGTTCTTATATCTCCTTTTTTTTAAAAATGGGGACGATGTTTTCATAATCTTAATTATTCGTTATTTATGTTAATTTCTCAACAGTAATCTCACTAGATGTTTTGATTTATCCAGAGAAAATTACCTATTGCACGATTAGAAGAAAGAACATAAAGATTAGAACAAATGAAGTACTCTAATACAATAAAATATTAACTTACTAACTGAATAGCTGAGTAGATGAAGCGAGTATGCGACATATTTTTAAGGGGAGAGGATGGCATTTTTAAAACTTTTTTTCCTATTTGGTGTAAAATATTAATTTTTTGTATGTAGAAAGCTCACAGCTATAGGAACTCAACCAAATAAAAATATTAAAAAAAAATTATTTGGCTGGCCCAAATTTGAAAAAAAAATATACCCTATGCAGGATTGTAGTAAAACCGATATATCTAAACCGTTTTTAAAGATAGATTCAAACTTTTTTTGTTTTTTTTTTGCAATGTATTTGCAAAAGCATGTTCTATAAACTGTCTGTAACAGAATTTTAATATTAGTCCCTACTTTTGTAAAATAAACAATTAAAATTTAATAACAATTTTCTGATTTCCTTTCTTGCAAACAAACGGACGTATTTTTAAAATGAAATCAATTAACAAACTTCTGTTACAGAGAAAAGTTCCCTAATAGTCTAAAGAATGTGTGTTCTAAATTTCATGCATGTATCTTTAATTGTTAAGAAATTATATCCATTTTTGTCTGGCAATGTAACAAAAAAAATGAAGTTACTGGAAACCGATAAAAGGGGGCGTGTGATTTAAAAATCCATAGCGCAGGAAGTTTAAAAATAACGTCTCAACATCCGATAAGGGCAAAAATACCTACAAAATGTTATGCAATGCATTCCACACATATCAAAGACTATTTTAAAGAAAAAAAAATTAATTTAATTTACCGGAAACAACAATAAAAGTGGGCGAGTGATTTAAAAATCCATAACGCAGGAAGTTTAAAAATGGCGACTTAACATCCGATAAGGGCACACATACCCACAAACTGTTATGCTATGCATTCCACACATATCACAGAGTATTTTAAAGAATTTTTTTTTTTGAAAATTTACTCATTTTCACCAAAAAATACCATCCTCTCCCCTTAAATGTGAATTTTCTCAACAGATGATAGTGGTATGTATCAAGCTAACTTCTGAAACTTACCCCAGCTCTCTAAAATGCTTAATAATAAATATTTTTATTGATTTGATAAGTTTCAGTAGTTGGCTTAACACATACCACCATCATACATTGAGAAAACACACATTTAAAATGTCACATACCCTCTTCATCCACTTAGCCCTTCAGTTGTTGTGATATTGTACCATCTCATCATTACCAAATATTTCGCTAGATGGCAGTAGTGTGTTATGATTAGCTGTTCTCTTGTTATTAGTTGTGCCAACTATACAGTCTTCACTGAACTCTCTGGACATTATTACTAGTTAAGAAGGCTTTGTTGATTTAGTTTCATTTTTATTAAAACAGTTGCATTTCAATTATTTTTCAACATACATTAAACAATCTCTGATACGTAACTATCCATAATCTCATACAGCAGAAGCTATAACAAAACCTAAATGATATATAAACAAGATAAATCATAGTAAAGTTTTAATTCAGGATGTTGAAATAAACATGAATCATTTTAAAAGATGCAATTATTATTGAAAGTACAATGTTTGGCAAACAAAGAAACAAATGCTTGGGAGGTGATAAAACCAAGTGCTAGGGAGGTGATAAAACCAAGTGCTAGGGAGGTGATAAAGCCAAATGCTAGGGAAGTGATAAAAATTGTAGGATAAGCAGCCATGATTGGATGAAACACGCCGTTCAGTACCGTTTTATTGGTGAATAGTAGTATGACGTACTAAACTTTTACTCAATAACGTGCCTTGAATTCTGAGACTTTGAAAATATTTAACTCCAGTTTATTCTTCCGTACTCATGTTGCTTTCTTCCTGAGGGCTAGCCGTGGTGGGATGAGGACCTCGTAAATGGGCTCGTCGTCCTCTGACACCCATATGGATCCGTGTGGAGCGTTTCGTATCATTTCTAACACTCCAGTGGCGACTACGCTGGGCCTGCAACGATAAGCAAAAATGAACAGTTATTTGAATTCTATAGATTCAAAATCCCGTATATCCACTTCTACAAATTAAAGGATTTTGACAGTAAGTGGTGACAAATAGAGAAAATGTTCAACCTAACAGTGACTTTTAACAAACCTTTTGCTTTAAATTCAGTGGCTTTTATAATTGAATTGAAAGAAGAGAATTGGGAGGACAAATTTAAAAGTTACGCAAAACGCGTCCTTGCAAGGGGTTCGGGGCTACAAGAAACTAAATATGTGAGCTCCAAGCCTGTTGGCCACTAGTCTCACTCCGGGTTACGCTGCTCCACTGAAGAAGCTCTAGAAAATTTTGAAGGGGAAAACCGAAAATGGACGTAACCTCTTAGGTACCACATACGCGAGGGGGACATATATTTTACCAGTTTTGTGAAAAAAAGTGCCATATTTTTTTTTTATTTTCGTAAAGAGGTCATTCAATATTGCAGAATCACTGTACATCACTAATTTTCTTACATACTTAAAAATCACTATGAAATAGACATACATTCATACCTGAATTATTATCCCGAGTTATCTCGTGCACCTTGATTCCAGCTCTGGTAGTTGTCCCACTTTGATTTTCTCCTGAACTATTTACCTACTTATGTTTTTTATGGATTAATTTATGAGGTACAATACCAGTGCTGTTATCAAGGCGTTAAATGTTGCTTGTCGTGTGATAGACTAGAAAGCAGGGTATTTCGCACAGTGGCACATTGCATTCCGGACAGTAGTATCTGCTCTCCTATACGAGAGCGTTTTGGGAAGAATGGTGTAGCAGTCATTGAATATTTGTACCAGTACATCTGTTCTTCAGGTTTGTGAATAATGTTCTGCAGTATCACTATGCCCAAAAGTACACGTACTTCAGAGTCTGTAGTAGGCCGCCACGAATTATTTTCAGCATTCTGTGAACACTTATTAGCATGCCGAATCGTCTCCTAGAATATAATGTTGATGAGGTCATTATTAAAGAATAATGTTAAAAATTGAGAATTATCGTTATCAGAAACAATGTTAAAATTTCAGGGAATGGAGACTTCGGAGGTGCAGAAGAAATGGTGCCAGATGTCTTCTATTCAAACCACTGTCGAAAAGACGCGACATCAACTGATCTGAATTTGTTTGTTGGTCTATAACTTCGTCTTCTGATACAGATGTTTCATTTCCTAATCTTCTACAGGAATATATTCCTGATCAAAAGTTTCGGAATCACTAACTTGATCCATCTTTACACAAAACAGCACAAAAAACACTAAACACAAACAGAAACCGCCTAAACTAACTAGCATCTACTCACTACTGTGTGTGAATGCTATATGAGCATAGAATTCCACTCGCAAGGAAGAAGTACAGATATAGCAATATCACTAACTTCTGTAGTCATTAGTGAGGAAAATGTTAATGAAAGAATGGAAACGTATATATTCGGGATATAATCCTTAGCAGCGAAAATGGGATTCAAACGAGTTAACTCGGGTTAATAAATTTTGACACAAGTTAGCAACCCGAGTTAACTTGGGTTAATCAGGGAAGTGGTTAATGTATAGGCCTAGTTCATTTCAAGTTACTTGTAGGAAAAGCAGACTGTGTTACTGTTCGTACTACTGAACTGACAACAAAAATTACAGCTCTCTATCTGTGAGCTACCCTTTTTATGTATAGAATGTGCATTATTCCTAAAAACAGCCATGAACACTACAAGCCTGCATGATGTGATGACAAAACTTACCATACTCGCTTAATGCAAGGTCAAGAACTAAGTCAGCTGGTGCCCAGTCCATGCTCATATTTAATGGAAGTGTTTCATACAAAATAGTCACATTATTTCACACTTTCACTGTCTTCATTTGACGTAAACTTCGTCTTCATATGGGAGATGATAAGGTGATATTGTAAATACTTTGAAAACAAGCCAGTGGCGGTTCCTCGGGGGAGGGAAGGGAGGAACTTTCTCCTCACATTTTTCTTCTTTTGAAAGTAAATACCAAATACCTTGAAATTCGAGGAAGATTCGATAATTTTCAAGTTCACAGCTATAAGAAAACCTCGGTTGATCTAGTTTTAAACGACGCGCACTCATGTGCTGCTAGAAAACTGTGAGAAAGATGCGGGATTGTTTGTGTGGAGGAAAGTCAATCCTTTCCTCCTTTACTGCAGTTAACATACATAGACAACAGCGCGCTAGTGGCTAGAGAAAGAAGCAGAGTTTTGAAGCAAGTAAATGAAAGGATAGGGAGGAGATTCTCCTCTGAATCAGCGCATGGGCGGGAAATAGAAACCGACTGGTCTTGCAGCAAGCTCGCTACCGCTGCCATCTAACAATGCTACATTCAACAGACTATAACACATCTAGGAGGAGACACAACAAAAACAGTTTTAACACAGAGCTATGAAAGACACCGTATAAACTTTATTAAAATTATAAATCAAACTATATTAGTCATTGCACTTTATATAAGCTACTATTAATGGTTTGAAACTTTCGAGTGCATCTGAAAGTCGAAGTTGGATTTATATAAAACAAAGAGGAAGTAGTTCTACGTTAGTATCGCAGATCTTTTTGGCCCCTGAAATTCACTTCCATTCATTGTCTACTAGACAGGGTAACAGCCAAGTTTATTAGTTTTGTACAAATATAATTTGAAACTGAAAGTAGCTACTCCAAACTACATTATTTTCAACATAAAAAAATAATCGGCCACCGGCAGCTTTGAACAATAATGATAGTATGACTTTACAAGAACTGACATTCTTCAAAACATGTGATACTGAACTTGTAAAATGTACATGTGGCAACACAGACCACGTGGGTGGGTGCAGTGTTCTCGCTTTCCTAACAGATTATTTCTCATTCCCATTTAAATAAAACGGTTCCGGTTACGTGATAGTAACTGGTCTCTTCCAATACGTGTGATGCTGTAGTGTGCTCGAAAAATGCTGCGAGGTTGTGAATTTCCTTGTAATTGTTAATTTGTGCAATTATTCAACAGTGAATAGAAGTGAAAACATATTATATTTTGGACAATTTAGAAAACTCAGTTTACAAAAACCGATTATTGCTATACAAAAGGGAAGGCCAACCCTAACACTACCTGGTCTTACATGTATGCATGTAGGCTAATTTGTAGCATGTTTCTCTCAAGAAGGTGTCATTTTGAGCTGTTAACTTCTTTCCTCCTCTTAAGAAATATCCAGGAGCCGCCACTGAAACAAGCATTTTTGTCTCCTTCAAGTAGATATCACTTGTTCTGTGAATATTTTAAAGTTCAATCAATCCTAAAATGCCACTAGAAAATTAACAACAGAATAGTAATATGTGTTACAAGAGCGGTATGTCGAAGTTTTCATGTTCGAGGGAAAGTTTGAAAAAGCGAAACGTAGTTGAGTTTTTTAATTTCCGACAACATGAAAACAAACATACCGCTCGTGTATCGTACATTATTTCGTGCGAAGATCGTTTATTACATACCTGAAAGAGGAATTTCTAATTAGTTGCAATGTAATCTCCATCTTGGTTTCTGTTCAATGACGGCAAATTTGTAAAACAAAAATATCTATCTTCAACATTGTTGCTTTATAATGTTTTCTGTGTTTACTATACTTCAGCAAGCCGTGATATACGTCTGTCTATTTTTTCCCCCAGTCCATAAATGCGAACTTAAAACAAACGGTAAGGTTATGTAATGATTTATTTTTCATTTTAATATTTTAACAATATTATTTATATAACATATTGCAGTAATAACATCGGCATCTGGAATCTTGTTGATTTTTTCACGGCTTCCTTAATGTTACTTGCATCACGAATCCAGTAACTTTAGTGGAGTTGTAGAGTTTACTTAATTTTTGCAAATATTTAAATTCAATAATTAACAGTGCAATTTAGGTGAAATTGCAGTGGTAAGTTTCCAATTTATAATTATTACTGTATTGAACGTCTTTAAAAATAATATGTTAAAAGCCTAAAGCAGTAAAATCAATATGTCTCTTAAGCGGTAAGAAGAGGGAAATTGTTATGTGTGTTAGGTTGGGAATACTGAATGTGGAATTTTAGGCTTACCGCGGATTGGTGTTGTGCGGAAACCAAGCAAATACGCACGATCTCGCACAAAACATTTTAAAGTCCTTTAATTACTCGTTTGGAGTAGAACTACACAATATGAGCACATAACACCCAATGTCGAATATAAGAACGGCAAGTTTATATTGAAAACACCACAGGCTGTGAATTCTGCCTTCCTGCATTTCAACTGTATGACAAATTCTTTAAGTTCTAATATGACTTCAATATGAAGATCAGTTCGAAGTAACAACTTTTGCACATGGATGAGTGAATCGTCAGATTCTTCTGCGGCAAACTGAGAGGATACACACATCTCAAACAGCAGAAATAAAGTTAGCAGAAAGTGAATAACAGTGTAACTCACGTAAACACCGGGGCTTTGACTGAAAAAGTCTGCGTTATTTTTTAGCACAACCAAGAACAGAAATATCTCACAAAGCACATTCATGAAAATCCAGCAAGATGTCATTAGAATAGAGAACCCGAATGCGGAGTTGATGAGACGGATGGCATCGTGCATTCTGCTGTGAGTTAATCTCAAGACCCGAATCTGACTCAGGAGCAGAGTTCTCAAAGGTGAGAATGATCTCAGATTAAAAGCGTTCTCTATATCGATGACAAATGTATTGTAACAAATCGGCAGTACAGATTGCACGTAATTGTTTCCGGATGCGTATAAAGATGCAATTAAGTTATTGAGCTGTTGATATCTCTTTCTGACTTCTGATGTCAGAACTACATAGGAGATCACCATCATGATGACAGAGGAGTAACAGACGTCGTTCAATAACCACATCACTCTTCCCATAGTAGATACTGATGCACTGGAAGCTATACTAAACAGCACTAGCATCACTGTTGCGTGAAAACAGATGCATAATATTATGAGGCGCCTTCTGTTCTCATACATTAAAAACCCTTCTTCTTTTTGAAATAAAATTTTATCTATCTCTTCTATTTCGCCAAGTATTGCAGACACATGATGCTTTTTCGTTGTGCTGAATAAAATAAGATTTACTATACATGTTAAATACAACGTTTGTATTCTAACTCTGAACAAATATGGAAATTTGGATAAATCATTGGTATCTGCTCCAGAAATTATTTGTAAAATATCATTGCATAGAAATATGGTTATCCATATAATAGTATAAAATGCTCTATAAAACCTAATGACTGATTTCTCTCTTTTTCTCTTTTCCTGGGTGTAAACAGGATATGGAGACTGTCCGAAAAAATGTAAGGAGTAATAAAGAGGTCTGCAAGAATATTTGACGTTTCTGAGTCTCTTTTCCATCTTCCTGTACGTTTAATCGCACCTGGTTGTAAATTAAATTACATTATTTACGATCGGAGAACTACTGTAGTAGCAGATTACGATGTTTACTGAAGATGCAGTTCGTACTGAATGTTGAACGTTGAAAATAAATATTCTATCACATTTGTCCTGTTGTTGTTACGCCAATCAGAAAGAGAACTTTAGTAGGAGTACGAAACACAATCAATAAAATACTCTTCAATTAATGTAATGTCATTTCATTTCTCCCAAATGTGAAGAGAACTGTTATGAAGAAAAGAGATAAAGCAAAAGATAACACAAGCTTATTGGGTGCAAATGAATGGAATTCTTTAAGTACATCAGCTAGCTATTTGATGGATCCATTACGAATATAATTCAAAGGGCGGAGATATTGGTAATGATAATAATAGCGATATTAATGTAACCGTAATGCAAGCTGCTAATAAATGATGAGGCTAAGAAAGTCATACTTTTAAATGAAGACTAATGACATTAAGGCAAGGCTTTCAGAATTATTGCCTACTATTTACACAATCTAGTTAAAATTGAGAGCTAAATTATTAAAGATACAACAATAGCTCAATAAAATAGTTCATGGTTCCTCGTCCGATGAAACTGCTTTTGATATCTATCAGAATCTATGAGAATTACTGAGAGTCTCAAAGTTCTTTCCGCATCTATCATTCTATCGTTACTATATTATCTTCATATCATCACATTACCGTCTTCGAACAATGTGTATACTTCAAAACTTGATTGAAAATAATTAAATTAACAGTCAAACTAGCAACTTATTCAAAACATTGTGATAAGTAGTTGATATTTCTCTTAGGTCGACAGCATACTGCATCGGATATTGTATCGGGCAAAACGGTTTTGTCTCGGACAATTCAATGTGACGATGATTACATGCATTGTTATGAGGGTACAGCATACTAAAACGGATATTCTGTCTCAGACAGGACTGTTTTGTCTCGGACCGTTCGATGTGACTAATTACACAGATTGTTATGAGGGTGCAGCATACTGCATCGGACATTCTGTCTCTGACAGGACGTTTTTATTTAGGATCGTTCGATATAACCATGATTACATGCATTCTTATGAGGCTGCAGCATACTGTATCGGATATTCTGTCTCAGACAGGACGGTTTTGTCTCGGATCTTTCGATATGACGATGATTACATGCATTGTTATGAGGGTGCAGCATACTGCATTGGATATTCCGTCTCAGACAGGATGGTTTTGTCTCGGACCGTTCGATGTGACGATGATTAATGCATTGTTTTGAGGGTGCAGCATACTGCATCGGATATTCTGTCTCAGACAGGACGGTTTTGTCTCTGACTGTTCAATGTAACGATGATTACACAGATTTTTATGAGGCTACAGTATACTGCGTCGGATATTCTGTCTCAGACAGGACGATTTTATCTCGGACTGTTCGATGTGACAATGTTGGAACACTCAAGTAACACACATTTGCAAAAAAATATTTTCTCAACTTCACTCCTTGTTCCATATGAAAGAATTTCTACCACTTACTCTAAAAAAGAATCTTATTCAGACGCTTGTAATGCCCCATTTTGATTATTGCGATTCCTTGCTAACTAATGTAAGTTCACTCTTAGCTGAGAGACTACAACGTGTTCATAATGTGTGCATACGATTCATCTGCAATACTCGTAAATTTGACCATATAACACCTTCCCTCCAGTTACTTTCATGGGTGCGTCTGAAGGAACGAAGAACAATACATTCACTGTCTCTTCTGTTTAGAATCATGCATACTTCTACTCCGAATTATCTGTTATCGCGCTTTCAATTTCTTACAACTCTTCGAAACCGACATCAAGCACTTCTTTCTATCCCTCATCATAGAACGTCTTTATACTCATCTTCCTATACTGTAGAAATACCTCGCCTCTGGAATTCGTTACCTAATGACGTCAGGGACTGCCGGACTTTATCACAATTCAAAATTAAATTGGAAAATTTTGTCTTAGTTAATGTTTTTAGGTATTGCTAGAAGTATTGATTTGTGTTTTTTTTCTTTCTTTTTCTTTTTTAATCTAGATTGAAATTGTAAGTTTTTTGTTTATATTAATTAGTTAGGATACAATTAATTATGATACTTAATCACTCATTTAAAGTTTGTGTGACTGCAAGCTGTGTATATTTTGTGTGGCCTTACTTTGTTTATAGTGTTTTTTTCTCTCTCTCTTTATTTTTTGTGTAGCATTATTTTGTAAATAGTGTATTTTTTTCTCTCTTTATTTCTATTATTGTATTTGTATTCCTGGTGTTGTGGAAGAGAAGGCCTGATGGCCTTAACTACACCAGAATAAATAAATAAATAAACAAATAAATAAATAAAAATATAAATAAATAAATAAATAAATAAATAAATAAATCAATAAATGTTTACCTAGATTTTTACGAAGCTGCAGCATACTGCATCAGATATTCTGTCAGACAGGACGGTTTTGTCTCGGACCGTTCTATGTGACGATGATTACACAGATTGTTATGAGACTACAGCATATTGGATCGGATATTCTGTCTCAGACAGGCGATTTTATCTCGGACCGTTCGATGTGACGATGATTACACAGAGTTTTATGAGGCCACAGTACACTGCGTCGGATATTCTGTCTCAGACCGGACGATTTTATGTCGGACTGTTCGATGTGACAGTGTTTACACAGATTTTTACAAGGCTGCATCATACTACATCGGATATTCTGTCTCAGATAGGACGATTTTATCTCGGACTGTTCGATGTGACAGTGTTTACACAGATTTTTACGAGGCTGCAGTATACTGCATCGGATATTCTGTCTCAGACAGGACGATTTTATCTCGGACTGTTCGATGTGACAGTGTTTACACAGATTTTTACAAGGCTGCATCATACTACATAGGATATTCTGTCTCAGATAGGACGATTTTATCTCGGACTGTTCGATGTGACAGTGTTTACACAGATTTTTACGAGGCTGCAGTATACTGCATCGGATATTCTGTCTCAGACAGGACGATTTTATCTCGGAATGTTCGATGTGACAGTGTTTACACAGATTTTTACGAGGCTGCAGTATACTGCATCGGATATTCTGTCTCAGACAGGACGATTTTATCTCGGACCGTTCGATGTGACGATGATTACATGCATTATTATGAGGATGCAGCTTATTGTATCGGACGCATGTCCCTGGACAAATCTCTGATGCAGTATACTGCAGCCTAAAAACATTATGTGTAATCACCGTCACATCGGACGGTCTAAGACAAAACCATCCTGTCCGAGACAGAATGTCCAATGCAATATGCTGCTGGCTTTAGGTAACTGGTGTTAAACGTCCTATCGTAACTGATGCAGATTAAAGTCTTCACTGAACTGGAAGCGATACTTACTCTTGAAAGAAAACTTCACTCTGGTCCAAATCTGCCTTCCATTGCGGATCCAGAAATGCCTCGGCACCAGTAACTATGGCTGAGGTGGTATAACCAGGACATATAGCCACGACGCGGACACCAGTTCGCTGCAGATGCAGTGGTGTCTGCAATGGAAGATAAAATATTTTTATGACTGAGTAGATCAGTCATGTCAATTGATGCCCACAGGAGCAAGCGCGCGCTTTAGAGCCCAGGAGAACCTGAGCGCTTTACAGCGGAAAGGAAAGAGACAGACGAAAGAGGTCGTATATTCCGCTTGGTCGAGCTATATTCAGGGGTGGCCAGCACTGATTCAATAGATAAAGGGAAGCGAACTTATTAAAACTGTATCCATGTTAATTTTTAGATTTGCCTGAGAAGTATAAGTGCATTGTAAGAATGTAAGTTTTAATTTTAATGCTCATTTTTCACAAGTTTGATTTTTTTATTTAAAAGAAATATTTTCTCAACTTTTCGTATAGAAAAGTGAAATTTTCAGGTATAGGCCTATTTATTCAGTAGCCTTACAGAATGTTTTCGTAAATCTAATATACCGCATATACGTATTAGTGAAGATAGTGTATTGAAAATTTTGAAAATATTCGCATGGAAATTGTTTGTAAGGAAATGAATTAACAAAGCAACTACTGTTACATCATAAGCAAAAGATACGTGCCCATGTGTTGTAAAAATGTCAGCTCTATAGCTTCAGCACATTTCGAGAAAATAATTTAATATTCTGATGACAGGAAGTTGCTCACAAATATCACCTTAAAAGCATAATGCGATAAGAGTTTTGTTATGTAATATTAGTTACACTTAAAACAGATACAGTACCTAGGTAACTTTGCTTTGTACTGTAATATTGTTTTGATTAGTTTATTGATTACTTTTGTAAGGCTAAAGATACCATCGATATAAATTCCAACTTATCATGTCATACTCAGTCTCTTTCTTTGGAATATAATTTCTTTATGAATGATGTGTTTCATCCACTTAATACAGTATAATATTATACTACTATGGAATTTAAGTGAATATTCCTTCTTAACTCTCTATTATGTTATCAAGATTTAAAACACAAGTGCAATATTAAGAAATCAGTGTTAGTACTTTTGTTTTACAGACAATATAGATAATATTAAACAGAAAGAAGCCATATAAAAATAACGACATAAAATTTCACGTTCCGTTTGAAGTTTGTGCACCACTGTTTTCCTAATCCAATAGATTGCTTATTCATATACACAACCCTTCCTCTTTCCATACTTAGCGCTTGCTGCCCGCGCACGACGTCAAGGTCAGAAAAATGCGATTGCTTTGACATCACTGGAGTAGACGATGGAAAAGCTGAATCTGTATTACTGACTTTTACACGCGAACTCACAACTTTGAGAGTTCGAACTGTAGCACAGTTAATGAATGACTTGTAATTAGACAAAGGTTGGAACCCTGAAAGGGGCTGGAACAGTCTGCCACAAAAGAAAGTTAGCTGAACAGCCAGCTGTATCCAAGGCATCAGCTTGGAAAACGACGAAAATGTTAGAACTAAAAACTTAAAACAATCGTTCATAAATTGAATGAAACGGATTACGTGCCTAGCGATCTATTCTATCCATGAAGACGAAATCCAGCGTGTCTAGAAGTCTTTTTAAAGAACATTGAATATGCATTGGAGAGGATGGTCGATATAGAACAGGCCTGCACAAGGTTTGCGCTCTCCGAGCCGGCTCACAGCTCATGAGCGGAATGCAGATATTAGCTGCGCTCAGTATAGGGTGGAGTGGAAGAAGGGGTGATCTCGTATAAAATATACACAAAAGGGAAGTACTATTACGAGTGTTTATGAAATGAATTCCCGTTCAGTGTTTGCAAAACTATCTCGGACTATTATATTAATAAAGAAATATTTATTTTACAGAAATAATAGACATTCTATAGCTACTTGAATGTACAATATCATTTTGTTATATTTTTTTTATCGGTACATCAAAACGAGGTTTTATGCTGTTGGCAGCTGAAAAGAACAGTAGCCTACTGATCATAATGAAACGTCAGTTACAGATGTTCGATATCTGCCTTTATTGAAGTTGATTATAGAAAACAGTTGCTCACAAATATAAATGTTGAGCCAAACATAGCAATCATTTTCACAGCCAGCCTGTGTAGTCGTGGATATTATTGCTAATGTTTAGTCTTGTAAAACTCAACCAGGCTAGTAGTATTATTCAAAGGATCTTTAGCCCTTAGGTCACATTGAAGATCAATAAGTTCGAGCTGTAAATCGTTAAATGTTAAATGTTACGTTCCGTCTTTTAGATTCCTCCATACTGTACTGTAGCAGTAGGTAAGCAACGTGAAACAGTTACTGAGAATAGGCCTACACACTGCACTCCACTAGATAGCTGAGTGGTCGTTTCCCTCTCCTCTACCTATAGCAAGTCTGTCATTCTGACGTATCTTCCTCTCCGTTTCGGCGAGCGGTAAACACGGCTCTCCCGCTCGGAAAGAGCGCGGCCGCTCGTTGAGCGCTGTTTGTGAAGGTATGATATAGAAAATACATATCGTCGTTGTTCCGGCAAGAATTTCTACTTTATGTGACATATTTATCGATTTTCAGATTTTTTCTCTATTAAATAACTTAAATAGTGATACAGCAAATAATAAAATCTCCTATATGTAATTATACTTCTTTCTTTCTTTCTTTTTCTTTCTTTCTTTCTTTCTTTCTTTCCTTCTTTCTTTCTTTCTTTCTTTCTTTCTTTCGAAAATGTAAGAATTCACAATCTCCTGTGCACTACTGCCATAAAAGAACAAATGTGTTTTCTCTTCCTACTGAAAAATTTCATATTTTGCACATAGGAGTTATTGCAGGAACAACGATGATATATTATAAAACCTACCAATACAAATAATACATAATAAATACAAATAATAATGACTGAATCAGTCATCAAGAATCATTTACCAAATATAAAAAAAAAAAGGTAAAGGTATCCCCGTAACATGCCATGAAGGCACTTGGGGGGCATAGAGGTACAGCCCCATGCTTTCCATGACCTCGGCACTAGAATGAGGTGGTGTGGTCGGCACCACGCTCTGACCGCCTTTTACCCCGGGAAGGACCCGGTACTCAATTTTATAGGAGGCTGAGTGAACCTCGGGGCCGTTCTGAAAGTTTGGCAACGAGAAAAAATCCTGTCACCACCTGGGATCGAACCCCGGACCTTCCAGTCCGTAGCCAGCTGCTCTACCAACTGAGCTACCCGGCCGCCCTTACCAAATATAAAGGGATTTAAAAATTTGAATATATCATAAATCGTAAAGTTCCAGTACCTATTATAAGGTAAGGAAATAAATTATATCTATAATAGTAATGCATAAGTCAAGAGATTATATTACCGAAACTAGATAGATAGATGGATTTATTGAGTAATATTATACATACAAATTTTATATTATCATAATTTTGTCTAATCCAATGCACGGGTCTTCTGACCGTTCGTGAAAACTAACGCTCTCGATGACCGCTAACCGGACTATTGCAGTACTTGGTAACGTCGCTTTTCGAACTGCGTATTAGTAGTCGAAATCTGTTTCTACGCGTACCACACCCGTTACAATATAAAATATGTATCTTTTAAAATGTCTGCTAGCTATACGGGAATGGCCGAACAGGTAAATTTATACTATTTTCTGATAGAGGAAAGATTGAACATTTCCAAAAAGAAACTTAATTTTTGTTCAAATTTCAGTCATAACTAAATAAATACAATAGTTAAGATTTTGTTAATCGCATTGGAGGACAACGCGAATCCATAATAAAGTGCACTATCTATTTATTTATTTACTAGCCGTACCCGTGCGCTCCGCTGCACCCGTTAGAAATAAATATAAAGTAATTGCATAATTAAAATAGGACATTTGATCCAGGGAACATTCGTGTTTGATAGAAGGATTAATCGTTTATTATGTTACTTAATTTAAATTGTATTTAAAAAAATTAAAATGCAGTCATTTTGATCCAGAGACCACTCATTTGGTCATAAAAATTATTTTAGGAAATATAGGAAACGAATGTACAGATTAGCCTATCAAGTTTTCGGTGCATAAGAAGCTATTTTAATCTTACCTGGCCTCTATTCACTCAGAAGTTACTGTAATAACATTATAGCATTATGTCCATCTAGAGAAACTACACTTTCCAATGGTGAATTAATAATTAATTATACAAATCGGTTAATTTAGCTTCCAATATTACGTCATACAAACACAGGAATAGTCTCTGTACGCTATGTTTGATAGCTTCTATTGTTGTTGTCCAAGGCCCCTTATAGACGAAGTCATTTGTTTTTTATTTCATTACACCATCTTAGATGGCGTTGTAATTGTAATTTTGAAACTCATTTATCCCATTAAATATCAGTCCTATCAAAATTTTGCATAGAATAAAATTAATCGGAAATTAATTTTAAAGAAACTTTTGTTATGTAATATTTTTCATGAAAATTAATAATAAGGGAGATATTTCGACTTATTTAATTCAAGCCACCTTATAACCCCCCTTTTAAATAAAATATTTTGAATGCCATATAGGCTAAATTCTAAGTTACAGCGAACTTAATTTATATTCCAATTTTCATATAAATCGGTTCAGCCATTATCGCGTGAAAAGGTAACAAACATCCAGACAGACAGACAGACATACAAACAAAAATTTCAAAAAAGTGATTTTCGGTTTCAGGGTGGTTGATTACATATGTTAGGACCAATTATTTTTGGAAAATCGAAAATTACCAGAAAAATTTCGGCTACAGATGTATTATTAGTATAGATTTATTCATTCATTCATTCATTCATTCATTTGCTTATTTATTTATTTACTTTTTCAATGTTTAGTTTATAAATTTTGTCAAAGAGGAAAGAATATGAAACAAAGGAAGTCTGTGTAACTTTATTCTTTCTCGTAACAAATGTAGTTGCTGGACATTTCAGTATTTATTCATTTGTTATTTGACATCGGTAATTTGAAATGTTGGTTTGTTGGAGAAACTGAAATAATTATTTTAATCAGAGAAGTCACATATATACTGTTTTAGGAATCCTATCCAAAAATTGTTACGTCAATAGATGATAGACCGTGAAAACATCCAGCGACTACAGTCGATTTTGAAAACAATTTATCAGAACTCCTGAAACGTTAAAACGAAGAAACATTTACAGAAGCAACATGTAATTGTGAACTAAGTACAAGTGTAGGACGTATAAACAGGGCTTCAAAATAAAAGGCATGCATTTGCATGGCAAGTTGACTTACACCGAACCCTCTGGTGAGTCCTATTACTCCATGCTTGATGGCGCTGTAGATGGGAATTGTTTCTATGGGTTCAAGTCCAGTTATAGAGGCTGTATTGATTACCAGACCTTCGGTTTTTCCACTGTTTTTCCCCATGTATTTGAATGCCAACATCATTCCACGAATAACGCCGTTCTGAAATAAAATAATAGACCTTAATATAGTTTATTCAAAAGAAAGCTAAATTTTCGTGCCATTTTTTTTTCTACAGTAATAGCACGAGAGGTTTTGATTTATCTAGAGAAAATTGAAATTGAGTGGGATTTAATTGACTGTTACACGATTAGAAGAAAGTATATAAAGATTAGAAGAAATAAAGTACTCTAATATCTACAGTAAATTATTAATTGATTTACGATAATACCACAGTCTAGCATATACAGTCACGAAGCTCAATATGTAATAAATATGCATCCATAGATAGTTGCTAACCACTAGGATAGCTACTATCGCCTCATTACAGATAATGCGAAATAGCACAAATATTACCAAAAAGGCTAACCGATTGTTGATAAGAGACCAGCAGTTGAATTAATATTTCAAAGCAAAATAAATAAATAAATTTTATGTAATAAACGAATTTTTGTTTATAAATAGCAGCAAAATTCAGATATCGCATTCTTGATTTTTTTTTTTCCAGTTAAATTAACCTGCCATCAACAGATTTGTGCAAATATCTCATTTCTTTTTTTCAAATTGTCGCTTAGTCTATTATTGCGTAATTCCGTCCAATTGTACCAGTACAATGGTCGTGGATTTGATAGCATGGGGTAGTGATAGTGGTGATGGGGATGATGATAATAATTAGGGGTAGGATTTTGATGACCTATAAATCATTAAAAAAATGTCATAAAACAAAGCATTTATGACCTAAAAATCTTTCAAAAATGCCCTTAAAAATGCCCTAAAAGTTGATCTTACGTTCTAAAATTGGCTTAGTAGGAAAAGGAGTTTTTTGCTACTTAATATTTTGACTAGTAATTAAATTAAATTCTGGTACCAACATTTACGTTTATTTAATTTTACATAATTTTGTCTAAGTGGTTCACTTTAATTAATTATTTTACCTGATGTAGTTTCCATGTAGCCCATCACAAGGCCACTCTTATACGGAATTAGCAAGTATAGAGGAGTCTATATTGAAGGAGGGTTGGACTGATCCATTACATGGGGTGTACTACGTTAAAAGGGCAATATTTGTGTAGAAAAACGATTAAAATATTATGCAAAATAATGGGTATTAGCCACCGGCGTAGCTCGGTCGATTAAGGCGCTTGCCTGCGGATCCGGAATTGCGCACGGGCGCGGGTTCGATTCCCGCTTGGGCTGATTATCTGGTTGGGTTTTTTTCCGAGGTTTATCTCAACCGTAAGGAAAATGTCAGGTAATCTATGCCGAATCCTCGGCCTCATCTCGCCAAATATATCACTATCACCAACTCAATCGACGCTAAATAACCTCGTAGTTGAAACAGCGTCGTTAAATAACCAAGTAAAAATAAAGGGTATTAATGGACAAAATATGTAGACAAAATATCAAATATTGTTTTATATTAATAATGGGGATTTGTGGCTAAAATTAAATGAAAATGCCTAAAAAATATCCGAATAACACAAAAGATGCTCTTATGAGTTGAAACAGGCAAAAAAAAATGCAAAAAAATGCAAAAAAAAATGCCCTAACAAATATGTCTTAAAACATTCAGTTTCACATAACATATAAATACTAAAGCGGCTATGTTTCTGGCTTTCTAGAGAAAAGATGCAATTTCATCAAAATCCTAGCCCTAATAATAATATTAGTGCATATTTAACACTTCTGAATTCAGTCTATCTATCTGATTTTACTGTAGCCTTAATTCATTGTGAACTATAGCCAGTAATACTAAATAGGCCTACAACATAACATACCAGATTGACATCCACTTCTCTCTCCCATCTCTGATCATCGAATATTCCTGCGTTATTTATGAGGATGTCCAGTGTACCGAACTTTGCAATGGTCTGCTTAATAGCATCTGAAACATAAATGTATAACACGTCATATATTCATACTTAATACATCTTTCGAGCCCGTTTGAGGTCATTAACTGACGTGTGTATGGGACTTTAATTGGACAGAGTTACGCAATAATAGACCACCCGACAATTTGAAAAAAAAAAAAGAGAGTTAGATATTTGCACAAATCTGTTGATGGCAGGCTAATTTAGCTCTGAAAAAAATCAAGAATGTGATATCTGAATTTTGCTGCTATTTATAACCAAAAATTCGTTTATTGCATAAAATTCATTTATTTATTTTGCTTTGAAATATTAATTCAACTGCTGGTTTCTTATTAAAAATCGGTTAGCCTTTTTTGGTATTATTTGTGTAATTTTTTTGTAATATTATGGATGTTCTAATACTTCTTGCATAAAATGTTTTATAAAAAAACAGACTTATTTCAATGGCCAATATCTCGAAACAGGTTTTGGCGCTTGGTCTATTATTGCGAAACTCCGTCCAGTTATTGTTAAAAAATATACTTGTGAGGTGTAGTAGATACCTTCTATCTGCTCGTTGACTCTTACATCAACTTTCTTGAACATGGCTCTTTCTTGCCCATACTTCTCCTTCAGTTCCGAAATTTTCTGTTGGCCCAGTTCTTCATTAATGTCGCACATCACTACAGCCTGCATAATAATAATAATAATAATAATAATAATAATAATAATAATAATAATAATAATAATAATAATAATAACTTAATAATAATAATAATAATAATAATAATAATAATAATAATAATAATAATAGAGCTTTATTTCTGTAATTTACTTATAAAGATCCACGGAAAGAAAAACTTAAGTCGCTTTTTTTTTAATTTCAGTTTTTTTGGTCCCATCTGCTACCCTTAAAGTGAACTATCTTTCTAGTAAATCAGAAAGGCAAAAAGCCTGCGTTGTAACATGGTAACTTTAACTAAATGAGATGTAAGCTAATGATGTTTTATGAGTGTATGAAACTTAAGACATGCTCCCCTGTAAAATATAAGAGAAGTGACATGACATGTTCTTCCGTGGATCTTTCATGTTATGCTTCCGCAACTTTTTAATCTGTCGAAATCATCCAACTTAACTGGGGAGAAGTGGACATTTTGGTACATCTTTTGTTTATTGTTCAATTGTAATGTTGTAACTTGATTTTATATACTTTAAATTTATGGAGTAAGTGAAAAAGGTTGGAGAAATAATAGTAAAAATAATAAATATAATAATAATGCAATATGTTTTTCCTTAGAGTGCCCATATATCCCAATAGAACCTTATAAAACAGTACGAATTTCGTTGGATTTTTGCACTGGTGAACTTTATAATTCAGAAATAAATAATTTCAGATTGTTTAAGATTGTAACTTCTACCGTATCCCACCACGGCTATTCCTCAGGAAGAAAGAAACATGAGTAATGAAGAAGAAACTAGAGTTAATATTTTAATTTTCATACTATTTTATATAATTAGACTTATACTATCCATTCTATTAATAAATAAAATAAATAATAACCACCCTGTTAAACAGATGTTTTAATTTTCATAATAATTACTTACTGGCTTTTAAGGAACCCGGAGATTCATTGCCGCCCTCACATAAGCCCGCCATTGATCCATATTGTGAGCAAGATTAATCCACTCTCTATCATCATATCCTACCTCCCTCAAATCCATTTGAATATTATCTTCCCATCTAGTCTCGGCCTCCCCAAAGGTCTTTTTCCCCTTCGGCCTCCCAACTTACACTCTATATGCATTTCTGGATTCGCCCATACGTGCTACATGCCCTGCTCATCTCAAACATCTGGATTTAATGTTTCTAATTATGTCAGGTGAAAAATACAATGCGTGCAGTTCTGTTTTTGTAAATTTCTCCATTCTCCTGTAACTTCATCCCTCTTAGCCCAAATATTTTGCTAAGCACCTTATTATAAAACGCCCTTAACCTAAGTTCCTCTCTCAAAGTGAGAGTCAAAGTTTCTCAACCATAAAAAGAACCGGTAATATAACTGTTTTATAAATTCTAACTTTCAGATTTTTTGACAGCAGACTGGATGATAAAAGCTTCTCAACCGAATAATAACAGGTATTTCCAATATTTATTCTGTGTTTAATTTCCTCCCGAGTATCATTTATATTTGTTACTGTTGCTCTCAGGTATTTTAATTTTTCTACCTCTTCAAAGGATAAATTTCCAATTTTTATATTTCCATTTCGTACAATATTCTGATCACGAGACATAATCATATACTTAGTCTTTTCGGGATTTACTTCCAAACCTATCTCTTTACTTGCTTCAAGTAAAATTCCCATATTTTCCCTAATCGTGTGTGGATTTTCTCCTAACATATTCAGGTCATCCGTATAGACAAGCAGCTGATGTAACCCGTTCAATTCCAAACCCTCTCTGTTATCCTGAACTTTCCTAATAGCATACTCTAAAGCAAAACTATAGATAATTATAACATACTATTCAACTTCTTAAATATAATAAGTCATTTCATTTTCATACTACAAATTATCGTCATGCATGACAGACACTATGCTCGGTTCATTTTGTCAAGTATGGCGAAGTTTAATATTTACCGATGTTCGCTTTGCGGGAGGAGGTCTATCATGTTTGGTAGCCAATATTATAGAAATATTAATTGCTATCCCCTTCCATCTCTTCATGCTTTAAACTAGCGTCGTGCATTACAGGCGCTATGTTTTGTTCAAGTTTGTCGAGTATGGTGAAGTTTGATATTTGCCGATGTTTGATCTGCCCTGTTTGTTCCACCTTGTTATAAAAAAAAATTCACTGTCCTCCACTCCCACTCCTCCTTCATGTTTTAACCGCTTAAGGATTTTAGCACAGATCTTGCGATTAGTATGTCATATGAAATACTAGCCATATTAAAAGCTATTCAACATGCACAGACCCTAGAAAGTCAACAGCAAACAATTTCAGTATTTACAGACAGCAGGATAACATTAGACTTCCTTAGAAACCAAACAAATCATACGCATCTTATAGGAGAAATCAGAAGAGAAGTGAAGGAAGCGGAGAGGAAGAAGTGGAAAATAGAATTCAACTGGATTAAGGCCCACGCTGGACACGAGGGGAATGAATTAGCAGATCAACTTGCGAAGGAGGCAGCACGCTCCGAGGATATTCCAGAGAGCTACAGCAAGACACCAAAAAGTGCAGTGAAAGGTGAAATACACACTCTCAGTTTAGTGAAGTGGCAAAACGAATGGGACAACACAGCAAAAGGACAAATCACAAAATCTTTCTTCCCAAATATACACGATCGGTTAAAACTGAAACTTAACATAACCCCAAACTTCACAACTATAATAACAGGACACGGAAATATAAAATCTTATCTACATAAATATAAAATAATAGATAGCCCAGTATGTCCATGCAAAAATGACGAACAAACGATAGATCATTTGTTATACAATTGTAAATTAATTGAGAGAGAAAGAGACCTTCTGAAAGCGGCAGTTCTAAAGTCTGAAAACTGGCCAATGAGTAAAGACAAACTAGTGCACAAATACCATAAGAACTTGATCAAATTTACTAACAATATACAGTTTGACAAATTACAATGAAAGCAAAGTACAAAATTCATCCATCTATATTGTCTATAAAATAACTCTTAGAACAATATAAAGTAATTATATGAACATAGTTTAAGGTAAACCAATGCATGTAGTATTACTCCACAGAAATGGAGCATGCAGACTGTAAAAAAAAAAAAAAAAAAAAAAAAAAAAAAAAAAAAAAAAAAAAAAAAAAAGACGAAGTTTATAATGTCTTGGTTTCCTCTCTCATGTTTTAACATTGCACAATACTAGTCGTTATTATGAAGATATGCGTTTTTTATATATTTTGTTTGATTTATTTACACGTATATTTTTGTGAATGTTTAGTAATATTAATAACAAGAAAAATTACGTAGTTCATTACTATGCGTAACTTCGCAAGATATGTGCCTGGCATCCTTATGCAGCTAAAACATAAAGGCGCAGGGAGAGGAGGAGCTAAGGAGAAAGGCATCGAAGATATTTAAGGATGGGGAAATATTGAAAAAATGCAAAGGGAGCTTCGGTTCAAAAGGGACTACTCCCCATTTCAGTTTGGTTGATAGGCCTTCCCCTCTACTCACACTCTCAATCATCAGTGAAGGGGAAGAAGCTACTATCTGTCTTACTAATGTTCGACTAATAATTGACTTTAAAACTAGTGAAAAATATTATTGAAAATGTTTACTGATAATCTATATTTAGAAAGTCTATACTAAGCTTTTATATTTCATTTTATTGCTGTTTATACTAACTGGCACATTAAAAGCTACTAAGAGCAGAAGATAAATGTTTTCTGCACCACTAGTTGCTACTCTACAACACACAGAATTGGACAATCTGCACTGTGTCACTCCCCCCCTGACTTTATACAGGGACATCATTTTATTTTTACTAACATTTTTAATATTAACTTGCCTATACCTCTGGATCAACGCCGTTTGCTACCCCCTTCCACGACTGGAGTTCGATGATACTGGCGTAATATACAAACAAATCACTTTACTAGGTATAGGAGGGAAGAAAAGTAGTTCATCCATTTACGTAAACTAGGAAATATTGCGCTTTTGAGTTTGATAATTTTCATTAGGGTTTTGTTTAATCAAAATACAGTACAGTATTAACAATGAGTGTTTTTACTCACGAACTGAGCTGTCCATGCGGACGTATTCATTATGCAGTGTATATTACACTGTCTACAGCACATTAGCGTGCAATATAGGGAATGAAGTTAAATTGAAAAATAATCATAATATGGATATTTAAACACATTTTTTTTAAATGGTGGCCGTTCATTTCGATACAGGCTTCAGTTCTTTTGTGCATATTATCGCACGATAGACTATTGTATCTAATTCCAATTATTACCAGTTTCGTCCTTCGTACTAGTAACTCATGTTGAAATAATTCTGTACCTACTCTATAAAAGAGTAGCTTATGTACTGTAAATTAAATCTTCACTTCTACCCGATCCGAAAAGATAAAATTACTCAGACATACTACCTACGGTACTGTCCGTCCAAGGGGTTTTGTCGTAGGGTCGTAGAAAGGGGGGAAATCACGTGACAGTTAATTACATAACGAGGCCCTTTCATTTAAATTATTTTAAATAGTTGTGTAATATTACGTAGACGTCCAATTCGTAACAGAAATTAATGTTCTCAGAAAAGAGCTAAGACAGCCCAGTCACTAGCTGGCGAATAAAAGCTGATGGGGGAAACCGGGATACGACGTAGGCAAACGGACGACAGTACCTGTGCGAAAATGATCCAATATTGAAAGCTCTTTCGTCACTGGAAAACGCGAATATATTTTTGGAACGTACTGTTACTATGACCGTAAGGCTACTATGACTGTATATGCGGTCTTGGATCTGTGTTACTATGACCGTAAGGCTACTATGACTGTATATGCGGTCTTGGATCTGTGTGGAGGACGGTTGAACTTCATTAGTAGAAGGAGTGGGAGTGAAGTACATTCAAAAACTTGAAAATATTTAAGAACGACACTAAAATATACTCAACCATGTAATTGTCAAACATCCGTGTCACTGTATTTTATATTCAGTTGTGTACTTTAAGATTCTATTATCTTGTGTGTACAACTTGGGGGGGGGGGTGCAGATATAAGAGGTAACAGCTACCGCCCTGTTACTGACAAACTCAGAGCAAGTAGAAGGGGAAAGAAATGCTTTCGCATTCTCTCAACTCGTATGAGATGTCGTTTAGAACCGAACATAAGGTCTCTTATAAGTATGCTTATAACTTATAAGTATACGCTGTTAAAATTTTATCATAAAAATCGTAATAAGTTTGTATTACAGACACACAATTATGACACAAGACGAAATATTAATTAAACATTAGTAGAACCTAAATGTCTCACATCTGCTGGTCTAAAGCATAGCATTAATTTTGGCCCTCGGTTGTACAATGCTTTAACTAAATTACACCCAGAACTTCTAACATGTAACCCACTAACATATAACAAGAAAATTAGAAACGGTTAATATCTTCAATTTGATTAAATAAATTTATAGCCTATGTGTATGAATTAATCAACCTATATTATATTTGGATTCTATAATTTTGAAATATATAGTCCTACTTTTCACGTGCGATATTATTCTTATCTAGTTTTAATATTATATTATATAATTCCATTGCCGCTGTAAATTTTATTTCCCATTTTTTTTTACTTATTTATTTTTATTATTTTTTCTATATTTCTCTTATATTAATATTGTATTATATAATTTTTGTACTGTTAATTTTAATTCTATTTCCTATTTTATTTTATATTCTCTTATAGGCTTATTAATATTATATCTGAACTGCGACCGAACACGAGCGCTGCTCATTCGGTCTCAAATTTTGTTAATACTACTGTATCTCCTGTTTCATATTGTTTGTATTATTTTATTTCTATTTCTCTTGTTTGTTTGTAATTATATTCTTTATATTCTTACCGGTTTTCAACAGACTCGATTATTTTAGCTTACACGCTTCATTTCCACGTACTGCTGGATGCCTAAGGAGTAGGGCGAAGTTTGTAGTATCTTGATATCCCCTCTCATGTTCGAACATTGCATGATACTAACATCCTTGTTGTCCACGATTGTGGCTGAGGGTCTAACTTCGGACCCAGCGGATCCGATCCCCGATCGGAACGATTTACCTAGGTGAGGTTTTTTCGGGTTTTTTCCCTCATTTCAATGGGTGAATATCAGATAACTTTTTATCAGGCGATTGGAACCCTACTAATCTTCGCCACTTCTTTTCCTCCCCTATCATCCTTTCATTCATCATCCCGTTACCTCTTCTGGTTTTTAGATCCCTCTACAGGCGGCCCTCCAAAGCTGCTGGCTCTCTCGATCGGCCTCCATGGATTGTATTCATGCGATGATGGATAGCTTCTGCAATGGAACCCGGGGCAGACCTTCTCGGGGAAGGACTTCCGCCTCGGACCGTTAAGGGAGCCTTGGAGGGGTTGCTGAAGCAGGAGTGGTATAGGTCTCGCAAGCACGTAATACCAACGAAAGGATTGCGAATCAAACAATGCGATAAGGAAGAGCGGGCGACAGGAAAGGTCACGAGATACCTTGAATGATATTCAAGAGTACAGTCGGAAGAGAAATGACATCGATAGAATCAGTCTTGCGTTGTGATAGTTACATTACGACTTTAGTTTGTTCCATTGCATGTGAATACGTGTCTTGTATCGCACGGTATTATTATTTCAATCGTAAACATATGTTGCGCGTTTAATTAGCTTCGAATTTTTCTCTTGCTACGTTCTTTATTTCCACAGCGATGTCCTCATCTGTTCATCTTCTTGGATGAGACAGTACTTCCATCGGCTCGCACCTCTCCCTCCTCGGTGTGCCTACGTACACGCATCAAAACAGACAGCAACGCCACCATTGCTTTTCGGTAATCGTTTCTTGCGCGAGCTATACATGGACTCTGTTGGCTGTAGGGACTGGTCGTTAAGGGGGCCAAGTGGTTAGGTCGGTGCGCGTAGAGCCGTAGAGGGTCGGCGGGCACGCAACTCATCCCATATCGCGGGGTGTACAATAGACCTCAGGTCATAGTGCGTGGGATGTTCCCTCCCTCCCTCAAGTCCATGTTTCTGCCCCCATGCATAAGTATAGTCTATAGGAAATATTTCTCAATAGGTGAAATGTGAATTACCTTGACTTTTTCTGCCAGTAGTGCTTCGCATATGGCTAATCCTATGCCACTCGCTCCTCCCGTTACCAGGATGACCTTGCCAGCTGGATCCATTCTTTATTATGCAGTCTGCATGAACAAGAAAATTTATATATAAATTAGACACATGAAGGGAAATTACTTACTTATTTACTTACTTACTTACTTACTGGCTTTTAAGGAACCCGAAGGTGCATTGCCGCCATTGGTCCCTATCCTGAGCTAGATTACTCCATTCTTTATCATCATATCCCACCTCCCTCAAATCCATTTTAATATTATCTTCCCATCTACGCCTCGGCCTCCCTAAAGTTATTTCCCCTCCGGCTCCCAACTAACACTCTATATGCATTTCTGGATTCGCCCATACGTGCTACATGCCCTGCCCATCTCAAACGTCTGGATTTTATGTTCCTAATTATGTCAGGTGAAGAATACAATGCGTGCAGTTCTGTGCTGTGTAACTTTCTCCATTCTCCTGTAACTTCATCCCTCTTAGCCCCAAATATTTTCCTAAGAACCTTATTCTCAAACACCCTTAATCTCTGTTCCTCTCTCAAAGTGAGAGTCCAAGTTTCACAACCATAAAGAACAACCAGTAATATAACTGTTTTATAAATTCTAACTTTCAGATTTTTTGACAGCAGACTGGATGATAAAAGCTTCTAAACCTAATAATAACAGGCATTTCCCATATTTATTATGTGTTTAATTTCCTCCCGAGTATCATTTATATTTGTTACTGTTGCTCCAAGATTTTTGAACTTCTCCACCTCTTCAAAAGATAAATTTCCAATTTTTATATTTCCATTTCGTACAATATTCTAGTGACGAGACATAATCATATCGTACTTTGTCTTTTCGGGATTTACTTCCAAACCTATCTCTTTACTTGCTTCCAGTAAAATTCCGCGTTTTCCCTAATCGTTTGTGGATTTTCTCCTAACATATTCACGTCATCTGCATAGACAAGCAGCTGATGTAACCCGTTCAATTCCAAACCCTCACTCTTATCCTGGACTTTCCTAATGGCATACTCTAGAGCAAAGTTAAAAAGTAAAGGTGATAGTGCATCTCCTTGCTTTAGGCCGCAGTGAATTGGAAACGCATCTGACAGAAACTGACCTATACGAACTCTGCTGTACGTTTCACTGAGACACATTTTAATTAATCGAACTAGTTTCTTGGGAATTCCAAATTCAATAAGAATATCATAGGGCAATATATTAAAATAAACATATTTGAATGTTAATGTCTATTAACCGACTTTGCATAAAAGGCGAAATGAGCTGAAAGTGCAAAACTTGAACATTTATTCTGCGAAAAAAATATGCTTTTAAAAGCAAAATTACAATTCGGACTAAGACATTATGTTAAAGGATGTGTTGCCGTGTTGTGTAAACATCAACAGGAATAAGGACATATATATTTTTACAAACGTTGATAACAATACAAATTAAATTTCCGTACTTTTCTCAAATAGCTTTGAAATGTTTTTGGGTTTCACTAACAATATAATGCAGAATAATGTTGAGAATATGTTTAATTCTGACAATATGTAGAACGAGATTGGCAGGCAGTAACATATAACAGATCCATGCTCTAATTTAGCGATATCTGATTGTGTAGTCCAGACTCCATTCCAGTGCTCTAATAAATAAATAATTTAACTTAAACACTTTTGCCAATCTCTGAAAAAGAAATGCTTTTGTTAGAGAAATCATTTTCGTTTCACTTTCTCCTTCTGCTTTGAAGTATTAGCCTATATGCTGCAAAAAAATCGATTTCGAGATTTTCAACGAAAGACAAATTTCCAGTACCTCGAAAATAAAAGATGATTTCTATCATAACATCTATCTGCTTAAAAATATATTTTTCTAAACTACTCGTAATATTTGTATTTTATTAATCTCCATTATCTATGGCATGCCTGCAGAACCCGTGAGTAGGGGAAATATGACGTCAGTCTCACTTCACTTTCATTGGGGATAATCGACTTCCGCGTGGAGTTGTTTGTATTCTCTGCCCGTGACGGCACTGTAAATTTCAAAAAGGATTGTAATAAATTCATTGTATTTATAATGTGTTATCTCGTTTCAAGGTTTACAATTATGCTAGACTTCCTGTCGGTAGTTTCTTTGAGGTTTCTTTGCACCTAACCTGCTTTAGATTTTCGAAAACTTTCGTTCTATCAATACCTACGGAAACATAAATTTATAGCATTTAAATAATGAATCTTGAAAGTCACTATTAATTTCAATTCAAAATGAACACAACGAGTGACGTCCTTAATTTAGTAGTATATAAGTAAATAATCAATATATAGTTCGTAATAATGAACTTACCCGAAAGTTTGTGCATTCCATAATTCTTAATATGGACTTTGTTGAAATGTGGTTTAATACTGAAATGACGAGTAGAAATAAATTGGATGGGACACAGTAAACAAGCAATTCTTTCGTCTTCAACAACAAAATAATCATATTCCCATTTCCTTTGGAAGCAGTATTTCTTCACGGGTTTAGATTTTGCCATGTGCCAGTTCTCTTTAAACTGCAGTACGCGTATTGAATTATTTATTTATTTGTTTATTTATTTATACATTTATTTATTTATACATTTGTTTATTTATTTATACATTTGTTTATTTATTTATACATTTGTTTATTTATTTATACATTTATTTATTTATACATTTGTTTATTTATACATTTGTTTATTTATTTATACATTTGTTTATTTATTTGTACATTTGTTTATTTATTTATACATTTGTTTATTTATTTATACATTTGTTTATTTATTTATACATTTGTTTATTTATTTATACATTTGTTTATTTTTTATACATTTGTTTATTTATTTATACATTTATTTATTTATTTATTTATTTATTTATTTATTTATTTATTTATTTATTTATTTATTTATTTATTTATTTATACATTTATTTATTTAGCTGGAGTGCGTTACAATGTTGAATGACAGCATTGACATCCGGTCATATAACTATCACTCATTTATCAAAGTGCAATTTATTTATCGTCCTGTTACTAGTAAAACCAGTTAAGACCAGTAATGCAAGTTTTGTTAAAACAGGAATTAAATAGTACATTATGCAACGAGCCTATAATGGTAGTAATTAAGACGCGAGGATGTTTATGAAACGAGCGCAAGCGAGTTTCATAATTTTCATACGAGCATCTTAATTACCATTATAGGCAAGTTTCATACGACTTTTTATGCTCGACCATATTTCTAACTTGAAATTATTCATAAGTATTCATGTAATTGTTATGTGAATGCAATAGCCTACCTCATAAATTGTGAGATGTGCGCAGACGCGAAAGTATTGAATTTTTTCGGGAAACGAATATCGACGACCTTGATATAATCTAGAGTAAGATAAAGATTAATCTTGTATAACCTTGAAATTAAAGTCGACATTGAAAAACGAGATGACAAATTGAATTGATTTGAATATTATTTACAATTAACGCTAATTATTATAGTAACAGAACATAACCTTCTGCGACAGTATTGGATTTCCAGCCTCCGTGACGTTTCCCTAGTTGTCTTTCGAGAATAATCGAAAACCTGAACTTAAATGAATAGGTGTACTTTAATGACATGCATTAAAGGACTGCTACCAGGTGTATAATTACTACATTTCGGCATGGTCGAGCATAAACTTTATTAATGCACGAAAAATCATAATAAATTCTTTAAATAAAGTAATTGGTTTGTTGCCTGCATGCAACATTTCCGATTTATTCCATTTTAGTAGAATACAGAGCACTGAGAGACAAGTTGGGGACTGTACTTAATTTATTTTACACAAAAAGTGGACTTAATCGGCTTTATTAGTAATAGGACGATATATACATAGGTAGACCTTCTTGCATTATATGCATACATACATTTTAAAATTTATTTTACATATCTTCAAATATCTTGGAGCAACAGTAACAAATGTAAATGACACTCGGGAGGAAATTAAACGCAGAATAAATATGGGAAATGCGTGTTATTATTCGGTTGAGAAGCTCTTATCATCCAGTCTGCTGTCCAAAAATCTGAAAGTTAGAATTTATAAAACAGTTATATTACCGGTTCTTCTATATGGCTGTGAAACTTGGACTCTCACTCTGAGAGAGGAACATAGGTTAAGGGTGTTTGAGAATAAGGTGCTTAGGAAAATATTTGGGGCTAAGCGAGATGAAGTTACAGGAGAATGGAGAAAGTTACACAACACAGAACTGCACGCATTGTATTCTTCACCTGACATAATTAGGAACTTGAAATCCAGACGTTTGAGATGGGCAGGGCATGTAGCACGTATGGGCGAATCCAGAAATGCATATAGAGTGTTAGTTGGGAGACCGGAGGGAAAAAGACCTTTAGGGAGGCCGAGACGTAGATGGGAGGATAATATTAAAATGGATTTGAGGGAGGTGGGGTATGATGATAGAGACTGGATTAATCTTGCACAGGATAGGGACCGATGGCGGGCTTATGTGAGGGCGGCAATGAACCTTCGGGTTCCTTAAAAGCCATTTGTAAGTAAGTATCTTTTAACTTATTTATTTCCCTCATTCATTTTTCTCTTACTTTCTAAGGATTTTATTATCTGTTCATTTGTAATTCTTGATAGCGTATTGTATACCTGCCGCCGCCAGAATGAATGTTGATGCAGCCGGCCGTAACTAGAACGCTATGATCGCACTGATAGACAAGGTGATCGGGGTAAGAAGGGGTAGTAAAACAGTCGCTCTGAGGAGCTACAGTTCTGCAGGTCTGATCTATGGCCTAAGTTGACGCCTTTAAAGCTCACACTTGAAATATAATTGGCTTGTCAAAACATAACAGAGATCCTCCCCTGAGCACGAAATCGCTCTCTTTCAGGAGAGTGCTAGAATTTTGTGCATTCACAATTTCATTGCACAGTATTTTCCTGCCAATAAAAATAAATAAATAAATAAATAAATAAATAAATAAATAAATAAATAAATAAATAAATAAATAAATAAATAAATAAATAAATAAGTAAGTAAGTAAATAAGTAAATAAATAAATAAATAAATAAAGAAGTAACTAAGTAAATAAAGAAGTAACTAAGTAAATAAAGAAGTAATTAAGTAAATGAATAAGTAAATAAATAAAGAAGTAACTAAGTAAATAAATAAAGAAGTAACTAAGTAAATAAATAAGTAAATAAATAAACAATAAATAATTAAATAAATAATAAATAAAATCTTTTCAAACGAAGAGCACAAAGTGGCAATTTATTCAATCGACTCTAAAAATTTTGCTTGAATTTTTTTCTAGAAAATATGAAACGCTGAGAGAAATGGTGCAAATCATAACATAGTTTCGAAAATGAATGCATTATAGAAATTATTATTTACAAAATTATTGCTCAAATTGAAGATCTCTTTTGACAAAGATTTCAAAGTTTGAAATTATTTTCACGAGTGACTTTAGGCCTATAATTAACAAAAGGTTAACCATTGCGAAAATGAAAGATATAATTATTCTACAAACACTTTGTCTGCAGAAAGAATAGCACATGTACGTCAATGGCAGAATTCGTATTCTTTTCTTGCCACAAAGAATCTGAATCACTCCGGATCGATGGCCAATGTTAGAGAATTAGTGAAAGCCGTAACCTTTGTACTGTACAGTTGTCCGAACTTTCGCAAGAGCATTATGTTTTACAACTTTCAACTATTTAAGGCACACACTTTCGAAATAGATTGCTGATTACTTGTGAAGCAAGTAGAGCACTTAGAATGCCATTACAATAAACTAATGGTTTTCGGTATGACGTTAACTTCGATATAAATTTCCACAAATAGTGAAGTTACAAGATATACCGTAACTTGGGTAAACTTTTCAATTATCTGGAGCACAATGGAAGTAGCCTACGTGCACGGGACCTATTTTTTTGACAAACACACAATTATTTATGCTCAAAATAAATAGAGGGATTAAATTTCTTAGAATAAGTCTGATTTCTGCTTGGTTATGTCTGACAGATAAGTAAATCAGGGGTCTCATGGCCTAAACTCTTAATTTCACCCGTCTCGCAAAAGTTAACGATGAAAAGCTGAAGTTTTGCAAATATTTAACATTATTCTTATTCATAATCGTCTTAAAACTGAAACTACAGAAATTATCAACAGTAATCTCACGAGAGGTTTTGATTTTATCGATAAATCTGTGAGTGGAACACGAGCAGATTTATCTAGAGGAAATCAAAACTCGAGTGGGATTTAATTGACTAGGCTATTACACGATTAGAAGAAAGTATATAAAGATTAGAAGTAACGAAGTACTCCAATACAATAAAATATTAATTGACTTACGAAAATACAACTGTCTTCAAATGTATTATTGTACCATCTCAACATTACGCTAGATCGCTGTAGTTTGTTATGATTAGCTGTTTTCTTGTTATCAGTTGTGCCAACTATGCAATCTTCATTGAACTCTGTGGACGGTTACTAGTCAAGAAGGCTTTGTTGATTCAGTTTCATTTTTTATTAAAACAGTTGCATTCCACTTCAATTATCCGGATCCCAGTAATCAACGTCACTTGACAGATGATTTTCAATAAATCTTAGTATTAAACAATCTCTGATACGTGACTACACATAATATCATATAGCAGAAGCTATAACATAATCTAAATAATGTAAATAAGTGTTAGAAAAGTTTTAATTAAGGATGATGAAATAAAGAAGAAAAGTTTTAATTAACGATGATGAAATAAAAAATAAACATGAATAATTTTAAAAGGAAGAATTATTGAATGTACAATTTTCAAATTCGAATGTTTTAGTGATTAGTTGTTCAGTTGATGTTATATTGGACGTGTGCGTAAAAGAAGTGAACTCGTTGATATACATGGCGTATTCCTCAACTTATTCAGGATTTCCGAATGGTGCTCTTCATTTATTTGTAAATAGGGTTTCAGGGAAGATGCATAGCTATGACCAGTGATCTTTATTAATTCTTGTTCTTGAATGCCAATGCGAGTCATATTTGAAACTGCTGTGCATCGACTGGAGTGGTTTGTAATTTTTTTTTCACGTCCAGACCAATGCAGTTTAAAATGTTGGCAAACAAAGAAACAAATGCTAGGGTAGTGATAAAATAAAAAAATGCTAGGGAAGCGATAAAATTAAACAAATGCTAGGGACGCGATAAAATTGCGCGATGAACAGCCATGATTGGTTGAAAGACGTCCTTTCGTACAGTTTTATTGGTCAAAAGTAGTATGACGTAGTAAAAGTGTAATAGTCACCATTATATAGGCCTACAGAGGCAGGTATTTATGAAGATTAATTTTATCACTTTTGTTTTTAATATTGGGGTCGGCGGAGATTTTTAGAGATTGATTTGTAGTCTTGGTGGAGATTAATGGAAATTTTTGAAAATAAAATTATTTTGGAACTGGAGTAGCTATTAACTCAGTATGAATATTACTTTCCAAATAATTAACATTAACGGTTCGTTGGATTCTGGTAAAAGTGCGGTATGGCCAATAGGCAGTATTTGTTGGATTGAGACTGTATTTAATACACATTCATTAATAACGAAAAAAAAAAAAAAAACTTGCAGCCCTCAAATTAACACTTTCAAATTATTAGTGAAATGTTGAATTCTTCGTCTTTTGAGTTCACTAATGTAATCAGAACACCTGGAATACCATGGAATGTAGCGTACTTGGATGTATAACAAATTCAAGTGAAAAAAAAAAAATCCGAAAAAAAACTCAGAATATGAAATTCGCTATAAAACGACGCAATAGTAATAATTTGAGAATGTGTTCATATTTCGCTATTAGAACTCTATTTCGCGATTTGTCGTAATTGTATTACATATTATTAATCAGAATCACTTAATTTGAAAGATTAGTAAAAATCTATCGTACAACTATTTTGTCGTGATTTTCGCGATCTCCATAAATACCCGGCCCTGATTATATGTAAGAACATGCTGATACAAAATACCGGACTCTTAACAGTACTTGGGTAACAAAAACATTGGGTTTGGCACAATAGAAACACACCACGCGAATACCACGAACTCTCCGTCCGGATCTGGCATAGCGCACAATAGCAACAGATCTACCATCACCACTAGCAACCGTGTACAGGGCTCTCGGCTGCATAGTCAACTGATGCCCATAGGAGCAAGCGCGCGCTTTAGAGCCCAGGAGAGCCTGAGCGCTTTACAGCGGAAAGGAAAGAGACAGACGAAAGAGGTAGTATATGCCTCTTGGTCGAGCTATATACAGGGATGGCCAGCACTGATTCAATGGATAAAGGGAAGAGAACTTATTAAAACTGTATCCATGTTAATTTTTAGATTTGTCTGAGAAGTATAAGAATGTAAGTTTTAATTTTAATGCTTATTTTTCACAAGTTTGCTTTTTTATTCAAAAGGAATATTTTCTAAACTTTTTTTAAAGAAAAATGGAAATTTTCAGATATGTTTATTTAGTAGCCTTACAGGAACTAAAATAATGTTTTTGTATATCTAATATATCGTAAATACGTATTACTGAAAAATGTGTATTAAAATGTTTGAAAATATTCGCATGGAAAATGTTTGCAAGGAAATGAATTAACAAAGGAAATACTGTTACATCAGAAACAAAAGATGTGTGCCTATGTGTTGGTAAAACGTCAGCTCTATAGCGTCAGCAGATTTCGAGATAACTTAATATTCTGATAACAGAAAGTTGCGCACCAATATCACCTAAAAGCATAATGCGATAAGAGTTTTATTATGTAATATTAGTTACAGTTAAAACATATACCTAGGCAACTTTGCTTTGTACTATAATATTGTTTAGCTTACTTTTATAAGGCTAAAGATACCATCAATATCAATTTCAACGTATCATGTCATATTCAGTGTCTTTCTTTGGGATAACACTTTCTTTATGAATGATGTGTTTAATTCACTTAGTACAGTATAGTTGTAGTTATTATGGAATTTATGTGAATATACCTTCTTTACTCTTTATGATGTTATTAACGTTTAAAACACAACTGCAATATTAGGCTAAGAAATAGGTGTTAGTACTTTTGTTTTACAGACAATATAGGAAATAACATACAGAAAGAGGCCATGTAAAAATAACGACATAAAATTTCACGTTCCGTGTGAAGTTTGTGCACCACTGTTTTCTTAATCCAACAGGCTGCTTATTCCTCCTAGCATACCTAGCGCTTGATGCCCGCGCACGACGTCAAGGTCAGAAAAATGCGCTTGCTTTGACATCACTTTTATACGGCATAAGTATGTTAAGTAGGCTATGCTGGAAATTTGTATCACGTGAAGATCTTGAAGTCAGTCTTTGAAACATCACAACACTTTTTCATCATTCTTCATAAGAATAGCCGCCCAGAACAAGTTTGTAACCAACAAATACGAAATTCTTAAAGAATGGGGGGAAAATACATTGTACTGTACATACTTTTAATTTTTAAGAGCAAGGTTATAATAATAAGATATGTGTAATGATTTTAATACGAGTACAAGCTTTACACAAAGTGCATCATTAACAACCATCATTCATGAAAAAGTGAACTTATGAGAATTTAGGGTTACAATCTTGTTCTGGACGACTATTCATGTTTTGAGAATATTAAAAAGAAACAAAGTATCTATTCATCACATATAAAATTAATATGAAAATGAAAATGAGAAATAATTAAGCTTTTACCTTCAATTGTTTTTTTTACCGTACTGGTATATTTAATTGTGAAATATCTATATATATATATATATATATATATATATATATATATATATATATATAATTTGAACTGGTAATGGAAATTACGGGAAAACGGCTGAACGGATTTTAATGAATGACCCATCATTTTGAAGCTTCGCATCCAAGGATTTTCAGAAAAATAGTAACTTTCAGTGAAGCGCTAGTTTTCCTACATAATTTTCATATTTTCCAAAATCCATCTTTCGTCAGTCTTGAGAATTTAGCAATTGCATTTCAGTATAAAACAAAACACACACTACAATAAACAATACGATATTACACGAAGGCCATGACTTGAAGGATTGCTGACATATTACTTAGAGCTCAAATTCAATTGGTTATTAAAAACTTCAAGACTTACGAAAAATAATTTATAGGTCTGATTCTGCGGTGTGTAATATTCTGAGTACAGCTATGTATTGGATATTAAAATCTACAAAACTTGAGGTGGTTTGATGACATTATTACAATTAGAAATGAAATATTATTATAGTTAATGCCATGATGTGACTATTTTTCATTAATTATAAATATTAATGCTATATTGATGATATGAAAGTGAAAAGTTTTGGGGTTATGTAAGTAGATGAAGAGAATATCTTAAATTAGACCTTCATTTCTATAATTTACTGAGTGGCGGCTATATAGTATATAAGTTATATAACTGTAAAACATACGTAAGGTAATATTGTTATTAAAAATCAAATATTTTTATAGTTATTAATCAAGTGGGGATGGGTTTTTTCATATACATAATGGCGATGTGATTGTAGATATTTATATGCGTTATTCTCTTCATATTGGCTCGAGAGAGCGCAAAAATTACAGTTCCTAAGGAAAGACCAAAAGCTATTAATTACTTACTGATAAAATCAGAGGCCTACGACATTTTATAGTCTCCCCATCATTTCAGGAAGATCTCTTAGCAGAATAAAATGATTTTACACTCTACATTTCAAACTCTACATGCAGCAGCTATACCAAGATGCTATGTTTATTGTTCGAAAGCATAGCAAACCTGACAATTTTTTTAACTTTCACCTACAATCCACAATGACCTGAAATAGTTATTGCTTTACTCCGACATGAAAAATCCACTGATCGGCCTGACATTGTTACTTGGGTTTTCACGTTGAAACTCAAAAACTGAAGGTGGATAGGTTCAAGAAAAAGTATTTGGCATAAAAAACCATTCAGAGGGAGTATGTTTCATTATTATGCAAGCAAATAACTTTCAAAATATCTGGTATTCTTCATTGAAAATAAATGTTAAAAATGTTTATTTGAACGTCTAATGAACTTAGTTTGCAGCATTTGCTGCACAAGCCACTAGTTATTATGAAATCAAACAGCTTAGTTAATACTCAATGTTATATGTAGGCCTACAGTTTAATGATTATCAGGGAAGTGTTTGCTTTGCACCTGATAACATTATTAAATAATTTGACTCACGTATTGAAAATGTTAAACTGATGCGTGATGTTGGAGTCACGTTGTACCTTCAATTGTTGGAAGTAAGCTGCTTGTACGCTGAAGATGTTCTTGTGTCCTTGGTTACTCAATAATAACCTTATTATCTCTGATACTTATGACGATATATCCTTAACACACCTGTTAAACTGCCAACTCTGGACGTCACGTGATCTTTACTCTATAACGCTTGTTACAAACTTATAAGCATAAATTATTGTCTGCTCAAATGAAATCGCGTAACTTCTAATGTAGATCTATAAGCTTCTAGGCAGCTATGAGCTGATCCAGCTAAATATATATGCCGCTTTTTGGGGGGAAGGAAATTGTACTGCGCATGCTCCCTATCTAGTAGATGCTTGCTCTTCTACTCCTCCTCCATACTCCCAAAAATCTTGCTCGCCAATTTATAATTATGAAGTACTCAAATTCATAAGTAGATGAGATGACGAATGACATTTTGCTTGTATGGGGTTAAAAATCACCGTTCAAGTGCGCGCCGCCTACGGAAAAATCTTCATTGTCGAAGAAATGATATGAAGGGCTTAAGGAATACACTGACGTAATTGTAGCCCTGGAACATTTTTTATGTATGGGTGACCACAGCTCATGTTGGGCCGGACCCAAGAAGTATTCATGCGCAGAGCAGGTTTAACGTGGCTAAGTTTGGGGGCATGGAAGAGTAATAAAGTTGTCAACGAAGAAGGAGAGCGCCTTTGTCCACTGTGCGGAGAAAAGGACTCCTGGAGACATATTTTATTGCAGTGTATCGACATGGATGAATAATAGGATATGAAATTTACTGAGTTTCCCTTAACACATAGTCTACTAATCTACTAGTCTACTAGTCGTTAAAACTGAAGAATATTGCTGGAGAACCTTTTAAGTGTAGTGTAAATATTTGTAATTTAAATATGTATTGTATTGATTAAGGCTGGTTGAGTGGAAGAGAAGGCCTTATGGCCTTAACTCTGCCAGCGAAAATAAAACATTATTATTATTATTATTATTATTATTATTATTATTATTATTATTATTATTATTATTATACTAGAGGCGCTGTTGTAGAAATTGATCTTGCTGCCACCTGTTGGGGGGAGGGGCGTTATTAAATCTAACAGCGCACCAAGTAGCGAAAAGAGTAATTAATCCATGCATTTAGCAGCGCACCTGGTGACGAAAATGTTAATCTGTGCAGAAAGTATTCCCTCCCACCGTCATCGATATTCAAAACTAACCCAATTTAAAAATAAAACATTTACATTTTTATTCCTCACAGCATCTTCTACTGAAAATTCTTACGGAGCCAACAGTAAGACACAAGAGACGATCTATTTTACACTACTCAATTAAAATATGACCAGACAGGGACAGAAAAATAAAGTAAAAGGTTAGATAATTGGGATTGTATTCTTTGGGTATCTATTGTACAGCGCAATGGAAAAGTCTGCAAGAACTACTTAGATAGTTAAGTTTATTATATTACTGTTACTTTACAATACATTCAACAACACTATTTTACAACGTCCATAAACATCACTGTTTAACGTACACTGCTTATACACACACGTATCACTTTATGTTCACTTATTAGGAAGTTTCTGTCTGCCATCTCGTCTCCTCGAGCAATATCTCGAACGAATAAATAGAGAACTCTGGGTAATGTACCCAACACGTAATCTAATGTTCACCACCTACGACGTTTGGTGCTGATCATCTTATTTCAGTCCCCCGCCGCCAGATGGTGCTGACCGCAGTTTCGCATCCTATTTTATATTTATCCATGGTATCGAATTGGAACATACCCGGAGAAAATATCTACCACCCTCAATGCTAAGTCAGAATAGGAGTTCGCTTACATGTCTTGATCTCATGGGGAATAGAGAATGGGAACAAAAGACTGGATTGTTCCTCTTGAAGGCGAGAAAGAGTAGAACTTCAGCTGTTGAAGTTTGTGAGGCGAACTGACGAAGGGATAATGGTAACTACTCAATTATACACTATTAGTCTGTTTTAGGTTAGGATATATTATATAATGTGTTTTATGGGTGCCGTTTTCATTTTAATCTGTGTGTTCTTTTGGAGAGTGGTTGGATCTAATCATAGGTGAGGGGGGTTAAACCTACAAAGTAGGACTTGTTTTACACAGCATGTACGGTCAGAAGACCCGTGCATTGGATTTAAGAGAAAATTCTGATAATATGGTACATCTGTATGTGTAATATTGCTCAATAAATCCATCTATCTATCTAGTATCTATCGTGGCTCCGACTTAAAGAACGTAGAACTTTACACTCTTTGTCTTTACTCTTTCGAATTCTGCACACTTCAACACCAAATTACCTTTCGTCTCGTTTCTCTTATATATATTCTAACCACAACGTAAATACCAGATCACTTATCTGTGGCGCGTTAACTATACCTCCTCATAGAACATTTCGTTATTCATCATCTTTTACAGTATCCACCTCGCGACAATGGAATTCCCTGTCACAGAGTATTAGGGGCTGCAAGACAATAGACACTTTAAAAAAACAGCTTAAAAGATAACCTTCTTAATATTTCACTCCAATCATACTGACTTAAACTATCACTGTCTACATTGTTACTCCTTCCTTTAGACATGCATCCTGATAGTTCTGTATTTTCAAAATTATCTCATAATAATCTCTTTCTATTATCTAACATTATTTGAAATATATTAACATTCTATGTATTTTAGCTTAATTCTGCTACATAGCTTGTATTTCAGTGTTTAATTAATAGTTCATAGTATTTTCTTGTTTAATTCGTAAGCAACTCTTGTATACATGTAACTCTTATCTAAATCAAATTGTTGAATTCTTTGTAAGTTCATACATATTATGTATGTATACTTTTTAATGGTTGAGTGGAAGAGAAGGCCTTAACTCTGCCAGCTAAAATATATTATTATTATTATTATTATTATTATTATTATTATTATTATTATTATTATTATTATTATTATTATTATTATTATAGTAGCCCAATGTACGCCCCAGTTGCGAAAATTGTTCCAAGTCCAACGATTATGTCCGACGCTGACAGACGGGCCATCTTGCCTTACGTGACGATGAAGGTCCCATACCCAGACGAGTACCTACCTCAGGAGTTCTACCAAGTGCTCGCGAGGAACATGACATTTGGTGCTCTCGTCATGCGAATAAAAATGTGCTCGCGAGCACGAATGCTCGTGAGGTCCTTTCTTCAAATCAAATTTGGGCTCAGGTAAACTACACACACTTTTCAGGTATATATTTTCCCATGTCTTTGCTGTACATTTGTGGCATGTAATCTGCACACACTACAAAACCTAGGTAGTAAGGGTCGTATGTGAACTGCACACACAGCATGACTCGGATTATTTTTTTAATAAATGACATATAAATCGAACGCAATGTCAACCAATGTTACAAGCGATAAACACAATTGACAATTGTAATGAAAGGAGAGAGGTACTGTATGAATTAGACTGACTCAGATGGATAGTTACACAGCAGTTCAACATAAAGTATTGGCCCTTGAACACAGTTGTTTATAAGTGCTATATATACTGCAATAAGTGTTGTATTCCACCTAAGTGAATCTTGGCTTCGTCAGATTAAAAAAATATGGTTTAATAAACAAATATAAAAGTGATTCTGAAATCGGCAGGTGGTTAAAATTTGTATTCGCACTACAATTTTTAGACCTACATGAGGATGGCGACTGTTTTGTATCTGATTTAGTGGTAATTAAGCCACAAGATGAAAAGCTAGATAACTTTTGTGACTATTTATTTTAGTAGACACCTATGTAGACGATGACGCTACCTTTTCTCCTTCAATCTGGGCAGCTAAAACAGAAAGCTTGCAGCGTACAACTAATTAAGGTCTGTGAGTATTTTCATATTAGATTCAACAAGACATTTTACTCTGCTCATCCTGATATTTATACTTTTACAAACAGGTTGATTGAATTTCAAATATACACATACGTGAAAATTCAGGGGATATCTACTGCAGCGAAATTTAAAAATAAGGCTCCATAAAGAAGAAAGAATCTATGGAGAGAAATATAAAATATTTTACTGAGAAGCATGTATCCCGATTGGAATTTATTAAGCGAATGAAATACCACCTACCAATATAAATTATTGGTTAATACGTTAATATTGTAGTAGAAGTATGTTCAAAGGAAATACATGCTATTATAGCTCTGTGTGCAATTTACATCCTGTTTTTATTACCTGGGTTGTTTGAGTGTGCAGATTACATATCCAAAATCGGTGTGTGCAAATTACATGTGTGTAAATTACCTTCTTTTAGGTCATATACCTGAAACGTGTGTGCAGTTTACCGCCCCCGTCAAATTTCATTGTACAGCTGGAACAAGTAGTATTCTTATCAATCCATTATAGTACTATTTTAGCGACTTAATAGGCCTTCCCGTATTTCATTATCTCTGTCAGTTCAGTGTGGACTTCATCAGAAATATCAAGATTATTCAAGAGAATAATATGGTTACTCGTGAGGAACTTCAGTTGATAGATATCCAGTCCTTCTTAGCGCTGAAACATTTGTTTCAAAAGGGAAAATTCATGACCGGGGTGGGGTGGGGGGGGGGAGAACCATGCGCAATTTTCTTTATCATGAGATATAAGACCTTCACAGAAGACTTTTAAAAGTAAAAACAATTCTGAAGCCGTCAGGATTGTTTTGGATTTATGCATAATTCAATATCATTAAAATACATGAAAATTAATATCTAAGAAACTAATGAATGGAACTTAATGAAATTTGGTACTGTTATTTAAACGTACAGACACAACAAACCCGCCGCATTTGAAAGAAATTAATCAAAAGCTTTAAAAGTTTCAAGACTCATTCCCAGTGCCCCTAAATTAAAAGATTAAACATTTGGGATGGAAGAGGCAGATGCACTATCACCTTTAATTTTTAACTTTTGCTCTAGAGTATGCTATTAGGAAAGATCAGGATAACAGAGAGGGTTTGGAAATGAACGGGCTACATCAGCTGCTTGTCTATGCGGATGACGTGAATATGTTAGGAGGAAATCGACAAACGATTAGGGAAAATACGGGAATTTTATTTGAAGCACTTAAAGAGATAGATTTGGAATCCCGAAAAGACAAAGTATATGATTGTCTCGTGACCAGAATATTGTACGAAATGGAAATATAAAAATTGGAAATTTATCCTTTGAAGAGGAGGAAAAATTCAAATACCTGGAAGCAACAGTAACAAATATAAATGATACTCGGGAGGAAATTAAACACAGAATAAATATGAAAAATACCTGTTATTATCGGTTGAGAAGCTTTTATCATCCAGTCTGCTGTCAAAAAATCTGAAAGTTAGAATTTATAAAACAGTTATATTACCGGTTGTTCTTTATGGTTGTGAAACTTGGACTCTCACTTTGCGAGAGGAACATAGGTTAAGGGTGTTTGAGAATAAGGTGTTTAAGAAAATATTTGAGGCTAAGAGGGATGAAGTTACACGAGAATGGAGAAAGTTACACAACACAGAACTGCACGCATTGTATTCTTCACCCGACATAATTAGGAACATTAAATCCAGACGTTTGTGATGGGCAGGGCATGTAGCACGTATGGGGGAATCCAGAAATGCATTTGGGAGGCCGGAGGGAAAAAGATCTTTGGGGAGGCCGAGACTTAGATGGGAAGATAATATTAAAATGGGTTTGAGGAAGGTGGGATATGATGATAGAAACTGGATTAATCTTGCTCAGGATAGGGACCAATGGCGGGCTTGTGTGAGGGCGGCAATGGACCTCCGGGATTCTTAAAAGCCAGTAAGTAAGAGGCAATATACAGAATGTCCCTCTGCTAACGATTTCTGGTAAAAGAAGTTCAGGCTGTTTAAAGTCATATGGTGTTATGCATAGACATTTCGCTAGCCCGCGCTACGAGCGTGCTAAACTAGCCCCGGCTATCGAATGATTACTTGTACATCATATCATATCATATCATATCATATCATATCATATCATATCATATCATATCATATCATATCATATCATATTGTGACAGCTGCGTCGGGATTCGAACGCGTGTCCGACAGGGCGCGCGCCAGACGAAACGTTGGTCGCTTAGGTGTGGCGGACGTAAGGGGAGCGTCTGCATGCCGAGAGGTCAGAGAGGCGGTGTACTACGGGGTGAGGCAAGGGGGGACGCAAAGCTGGTAGTGCTTCGCTGTGCGAGGTGAAGGGGGGGACGGACCCTCCCGAACAGAATCGTCCAGAAGTCTCTTGAAGTAGATATCTCAAGAAATCGTACTTTCTCGCAACTATGGTGTGGTTATAAATTACGACACGCAAGTGAACTTTAGTCAGTCAGTAAGTCAGTGTTGTTATAGTCAATGGACAGCAAGCCAGCCAGTCTTGTGTACCGGAGTTCGACTTGAGTGTGTGTCCGCAACTTGTGAGCATCCGAAGACCTGAGTTCGAGTGCAGTGGACCGCAGTTGGAGGGACCTGAGTTCGAAGTTCAGTGGACTGTCTCTAAGGTCTGGGGTTCGAGATACTGTGAACTCGAGTGACTGAGCTAGAAGAACTGTGAACTGAGAACTGACAGTTCTGATTTGTAAATAGTGCTTTGTGAACATTAGTTAAAATTAACAGTTCATTGTTGTTCTCAATAATCCAAGTAAATTGTCATTGTCGTCTGTGGAGTGCAGTAACGAATACTGTGTTGCTGTGTGGAGAGCAAATCCCATTGTTGACGGGAGTAGAATTAAATTGTAGAAAGTGAAGAGTTATTGTTTAGTATAAGATTTACAATATCATATCATATATCATATCATATCATATCATATCATATCATATCATATCATATCAATATCAATATCATATCATATCATATCATATCAATATCAATATCAATATCATATCATATCATATCATATCATATCATATCATATCATATCATATCATATCATATCATATCATATCATATCATATCATATCATATCATATTATCGCTAACACAGGTTTATGAATACGAAAAACGTTAGTTCGCTGATCACCCATCGGAAGCCCGCGCTAAGAATGTCTATGAATATGGCCCTTAGTGTTTTGTAATGAACGTAGTGTCTTGAGATAATGCCTACTCTTTGTAACTTACGTTTCCTACATCTTATTCAATCCACATTAAATTTATCATGGCCAAATCACGCATCGATCCTGAATAGCCTGTATACATTCAATGAATTTTGAATGAAGTGGCGTACTCAAGATTAGATAAAGAGCTTGTTTGTTGTAGATAGCAAAATCTTAAAATGTTGCTGCGTAATGTGCTATTTCTGATGTTGCTTTATCGAAGCCACTTTTAAATGTCAAATTACTAAGGTGTTTGCATGATAATCTTTATCAAAAGAGTTGAAATGTATCACAGCGTGACCTTCTCTTGTTATATTTCAACATAATATGATGTAATTTATATGGATTGTTGTTATAATGTTTATATTAATTATTTAATTAAAGAGTTAAAATGTATCACAGCGTGACCTTCTCTTGTTATATTTCAACATAATATGATGTAATTTATTGTAATTTTATGATGATAACCTACTATTTCGAATTTTTTATGATAGGCCTACAGACATTATAATATTCGTGATAGAGAGAAGTGAGTTAGAAAATATGAAGTTCTCTGTATAACTCTATTGATATTAATTACACACGAAGTGTCTCAGTCAAAGAACATACTTACTGATATCAGTGGCGTAGCATGAAATTTTGAGGAGGGGAAGCCAACTCAAGTTGTCTTTCATGTACATATGAGAAAACGTATTACAAAAATATAGTCTTAACCCGTAATTGGTGAGGTGGTGGCTGTGAGTACTCCAAGAAAAGAAGCCTGCGCCAGGTGTATGTGCGGAGATATATATTTTTTCATTGCTTATTATGCTGCTTGCTTCCCTAATTTTGAAGAAAACCTAGTTAAAACTAATAAAAGAACTTGATTATATAAATTAAAAATTCAGTTTGATTATCTGAGTGCTACGATACAAGTTTCTAAGTTTGGGTAAGTGCAATCCCCAGTTACGTGACTAGAAAAATACCTCACCACTTACGGGTTAAAATAAATAGTAGTCAATGCCAAGTCAGCAGTCCGAAGATTGGTTGGAACCTCGTAACACCAATAAGGCATGACCTCAAATGGTACGTAGTAAAATATGATTCACGGTTTACACATATCTATAAGAAATATACACGTATAGTATAACATTAGCTCACTCCCTGTCATATTTAGAGAAATCACAATATTAACGGTCAATAGATACAGTATTACTATCATTACGTAAGTATGCGTCTGTGTTTTGGTTGTGTCCTTCATTGACAGCAAAGAAGTCGGTCATTTGTTTTCTAAATCACACTTTTGTTCGTATGTCAGTCTTGATAACAGAACTGTCCTAAAAATTCAAGTAAATTGGTGTCAGGCACTGTTATTTCACTCATTATTTTTATATCAGCCACAATGCACACTAACACTTCAACTGAACACAACTGACGAAAAGGGATAACTCGGAAACTGAATTATTTTCAATGTAAAAGCTAGCTTCTTGCGAGCCTTGCGACCAGGGTAGTTTAGTTAGAAAGGGATGGAAAATCTGCGGGGTGGGTTACACAGAAGAATGAGTGAAAGAAACCAGTCTGCTTGGAAGCTGGTGTGTGCAGGCTTCTTGTTTACTGCTGCATCACAAATCATCCTGAGCTGCCGCATCACAATATTTAACGCATAAATATAAATTCTACTAAAATTAATAAATAATTTTGTTCATAAACTGCAGGTTTATTATGAAATTATTATTAACTAAGGAAGCTGAGCATTTTAGCTTACATTGACGCTACGCCACTGACTGATATTCAACTGACCAATAAAAATCGTGCTACACTGATAGTCAAAGTATGCTCCTAAAAACTAATACTTAATAGTATTTTATCTTATGTCTCGATTCTTCATCCTTGATTACACTCTTTACTTACTGGGCTTTTAAGGAACTCGGAGGTTCATTGCCGCCCTCACACAAGCCCGCCATTGGTCCCTATCCTGAGCAAGATTACTCCAGTCTCTACCATCATATCCCACCTCCCTCAAATCCATTTTAATATTATCTTCCCATCTACGTCTCGGCTTCCCCAAAGGCCTTTTTCCCTCCGGCCTCCCAACTAACACTCTATATGCATTTCTGGATTCGCCCATACGTGCTACATGTCCTGCCAACCTGAAACATCAGGATTTAATGTTCCTAATTATGTCAGGTGAAGAGTACAATACGTGCAGTTCCGCGTTGTGTAACTTTCTCCATTCTCCTGTAACTTCATCCCTTTTAGCCTCAAATATTTTCCTAAGAACCTTATTCTCAAACACCCTTAATCTCTGTTCCTCTCTCAAAGTGAGCGTCAAAGTTTCACAGCCATACAGAACAACCGGTAATATAACTATTTTATAAATTCTAAGTTTCAGATTTTTTGACAGCAGACTAGATGACAAAAGCTTCTCAACCGAATAATAACAGGCATTTCCCATATTTATTCTGCGTTTAATTTCCTCCCGAGTGTCATTTATATTTGTTACTGTTGCTCCAAGATTTTTGAATTTTTCCACCTCTTCGAAGGATAAATCTCCAATTTTTATAGTTCCATTTCGTACAATATTCTGGTCACGAGACATAATCATATACTTAGTCTTTTCGGGATTTACTTCTAACCCTATCGCTTTACTTGCTTCAACTAGAATTTCCGCGTTTTCCCTAACCGTTTGTGGATTTTCTCCTAACATGTTCACGTCATCCGCATAAACAAGAAGCTGATGTAAGCCGTTCAATTCCAAACCCTCTGTGTTATCCTGAACTTTCTTGATGGCATATTCTAGAGCGAAGTTAATAAGTAAAGGTGATAGTGCATCTCCCTGCTTTAGCCCTCAGTGAATTGGACACTCTTTGACACATATAATCACTGATGAACTATTAAGTTATTTAAGATTATGGATCTGTGGAATTTATAACTTCTACATTAACATCAATTAATTTCAAACTTTTACCACATACTTATTAAAATGTGGACATGCAATACACAAATTTTCACTTTGATATTCCAATTAGTGTACTTATAAGTAATTTTCTAATACTGAATTATAATTGTCTCAATTTTCAAAGTTTACATAATTTTTATTTAAAGTTGTATTGTCTTTATTTTATTCCTGATGGATGTATGTAAAATATGATATATGCTTTTAGTATTTTTCTAATTAATTTTGAGAAAAATTATTTACCCTTTTAGTTGTTAATTTTTCAATTTTTTGATACTTATCACATCCTCAGCACATGGTGATTTGAATAATTTCAATAGCAGAAGAGAATACGTGTCAGTTTACTTCACATGCTTTTGTGGACTTCTGTGCAAAATTACACTGACTGTGAAACTGGAGAAAAACTGCATTGATTATAGCATTTTGAGTGTTACAAAATGTTGAAAATTATGAATTGAAAAAACGAGTATCAAAGTCCAGCATCTACATGATATAAACCACAGTCTAGTATATACAGTCACGAAGCTTGATTTATGAGGGTGCTAGGAACAATAGACTGTGCCGATACTATTTCGCATTGTCTATAATGAGGCGATATTAGTGATCCTAGTGGTTAGCAACTATCTATGGATGCATATTTACTACGTATTGAGCTTCGTGGCTGTATAAACTATAAATATCTTTACTTCCTATACAGGTCTACCACATAATTTTCTCCTACTTAAAACCGCGAAATATGAACTGAATGAAAAGTAAAATTAGTGAGAATGAAGAACAAAGTCTGTCAGAATGACAGCTGAGTGTCAGTTTAAAGGGGTGCAGCTGCAGTTTATTTCAATATGCTGGATGATTTGCTGTTCCACAGATTCGTTCTGGATACACATTCCATCAGGACGGGGTCCCGTCGGTGGCAGTGTCTCTATGGCCCCCACGATCTCCCGATTTAACTCCCCTTGGATTTTTTCCTGTGGGGTTAAGTTAAATAAAGTGTTTTCAACAGCAAGTCAGTGACATGCATAACTTACATCATAGGATTATAAACACAGTAGCGTCGATGTTACAAAACAATTGGAGGGAAAATGGTTATCGGTAGGATGTCTGCAGTGATACTGAGAGGCACATATTGATATCTCTTGATTCTGCAGACAAACTTCAGTTTATGTTGTAAAATATCACATTCGTGTATCATAATTAGCAAATACATTTTTTTTTTTGCTTTATTGGCTGCTGGTATTTCGGATACTCTGTATTACTTTCTAGTTACTACTGAAAAATGTTTATTTGAATTCAACGAGGAAAGAAGTACAAGTATTCCTGGCATCTTTACACGAGGTAAATCAGTCGATTGGATTAGCTACTGTACATGATTTACAAGTCATTATGTCACTTTTCTCACTATAGAAGCACCGTTCAAAAAATAATATGCAACTGAAGACATTGTAATTCCCACTCGTTTGTAGTCGACGAAGGGTTTAAGAGCTTTTAACGAGTTCGGGTAACTCCACTTTGTAAGGTGCACTACGCTTGCCACTGACCCAAACACTTCCGGTTTCTCCTTCTCGTAGAGCGTGGATTATGGCTTCTCCTACGTGATCAGGTCTGAAAAGAAACACCAAATTGTATTTCAAGAACATAATAGTAATATGCGTTACAAGAGCGGTATGTTGAAGTTTTCAAGTTCGAGGAAAAGTTTGAAAAAGTGAAACGTAGTTGAGCTTTTTTAATTTCCGAGAATTGAAAGAAAACATACCGCTCGTGTATCGTACATTATTTTGTGCGAAGATCGTTTATTACATACCTGAAAGAGGAATTTCTAATTAGTTGCAATGAAATCTCCATCTTGGTTTCTGTTCAATGACGGAAATTTTGGAAAACAAAAATATCTACTTTCAACATTGTTGCTTTAAAATGTTTTCTGTGTTTACTATACTCCAGCAGGCCGTGATATACGTCTGTCTTTTTTTTCCCCAGTCTAAATGCGAACTTAAAACAAACGGTAAGGTTATGTAATGATTTATTTTTCATTTTAATATTTTAACAATATTATTTATATAACATATTGCACTAATAACATCGGCATCTGGAATCTTGTTGATTTTTTCACGGCTTCCTTAATGTTACTTTTATCAGGAATGCAATAAGTTTCGTGGAGTAGTAGACTTTACTTAATTTTTGCAAATATTTAAAAACAATAATTAACATTGCAATTTAGGTGAAATTGCAGTGGTAAGTTTCCAATTTATAATTATTACTATATTGAACGTCTCTATATTGTAACAACAATAGAAGAGAGAGCCATTATTATTTATGAAAAACTGATCAGAAGTAATGACGACTATTTGTCCACATATCTTAACACAGAAAGTTATCTGAAAACGCAACACGGATTCATCCAATATTCAGAGAAACTAAAAGAAGATCTCAATATACCCAATCTCCTTCAACCTCTAATGCTTCCACAAAACCCACTTCAGATAGAAATAATTCAATCAGAAATAGACCTCGTAGAACAAATCACCAAAAATGAACACAGTAAAGAAAATTTAAAACAATTGGCCCTTGAAACCGTCAACATCAGATATCCGGAAGACTATTGGATAAGAATACCGATGGCTCGAAAACAGACCCTGAAGGAAATGTAGGAGCTGGTATTTTTAGTAATCTATTTTGCTTCTATCTCTCCCAGTTGGTTATAATCTATCTGCCTATGATGGAGAAATTGAACCTATACATGTTGCCTTAAATCAACTTTTATTCCATATGGATAAATTCACAAACGCCGTCATCCTCTCGGACTCAAAAGCAGCTATTTTGTCCATAAATAAAACTGATCACCCCTACACAGAACAAATCAATAATTGTCAAAAAATACTTGCAACTTTAAAAGAACGTGGCAAAACAGTTGTGTTACAGTGGATCCCAGGACATTGTAATCTACATGGGAATGAACAGGCTGACACATTAGCTAAGAAGGGTGCCAATCTCAAATTAACCCACGGAAACCTTTGTCATTTAGCTCAGTAAAACAATATATCAAGCATATAATTACCAACAAGAATTAGACATAAACATTTCGCAACAATGTAGGAAATCACTGAAGGATATACCTCCTGAACCCAGAAGACTAGCAGTTGCAAGCTTTCGTCTTAACACTGAACATGACATCCTGGGTAAACACCTCAATCGTCTTTTCATCCTTCCATCAGCAGCCTGCATTTTGTGCCATCAACAGGAAGACATGGATAGACAACATCTTGCAAAATGCCCTGCTCTGAAATCCTCCAAGGAAGTCGACCGCTACTGGGGAGCCAGAACCTGAATGTTTTTAATTACTTAATCCGTAGTTTTGTTCACCACTTTCTTGTTTTTCCCTCAGTCAATGATAGTAAATATCATGCACTAGCCATTAGACAAATAAATAAATATTGAACGTCTCTAAAAATAATATGTTAAATGCCTAAAGCAGTAAAATAAATATGTCACTTAAGCGGTAAGAAGAGGGAAATTGTTGTGTGTGTTAGGTTGGGAATACTGAATGTGGAATTTTAGACTTTCCGCGGATTGGTTTTGTGCGGAAACCAAGCAAATATGCACGATCTCGCACAAAATTAATTTTTACCATCACCACCTTTGTTTTAGAAAATGTTAAATAGAGCCAGTGCAGATATTGAGAAGTTTAGTTAGAGACCAGTCGGCCTGCACCAACAGAAACTGGAGTTTAACCCCAAGATAATCGTGTCTAGTGAAGAATGCAGTTATGCAGCAGGATTTCTACGGGAATATCTGTTCTTCTGCCATTATCATTTCATCATTCCTCGAGTGCCATCTCACAAATTACACTCAACATAATGCTTACTTACTTACAAATGATTTTCAGAGAACCTGGAGGTTCATTGCCGTCCTCACATATGCTCGCCATCGATCCTTATCCTGAGCAAGATTAATCCAGTCCCTAGCATCATATTTCACCTCTCTCAAATCCATTTTGACATTATGCTCCCACCTACGTCTCAGCGTCCCCAAAAGTCTTTTTTCTTCAGGTCTCCCAACTAACACTCTATACGATTTCTGGATTCACACATACGAGCTACGTGCCCTGCCCATCTCAAACATCTGGATTTAATGTTTGTAATTATGTTAGCTGAAGAAAACAATGCGTGCAGTTCTGCGTTGTGCAACTTTCTCCATTTTGCTGTAACTTCATCCCTCTTAGCCTCAAATTTTTTCCTAAGCACCTTAATCTCAAATACTCTTAACCTCTGTTCCTCTCTCAAAGTGAGAGTCCAAGTTTCACAATCGGTGTTTTATAAATTCTGATTTGCAGTTTGACTAGATGGCAAAAGCTTCTCAATGGAATAGTGAAAATCATTTCCCAATTTATTCTGCGGTTAATTTCCTCTCGAGTGTCATTTATATTTGTTACTGTCAAGATATTTGAATTTTTTCATCTCTTCAAAGGCTAAATTTCGAATTTTTATATTTTCATTTCGTACTATATTTTGGTCATGAGACTTCCAAATCTATCTCATCACTTCCTTCAAGTAAAATTCCCGAGTTTTCACTAATACTTCGTGGATTTTTTCCTAACATATTCACGTGGTCATAATAACAACAACAACAGCAGCAGCAACAGGGGAAGTGTTGTGATGTTTTGTATATTCGATTCCCTAACCGTTTCAAATGTAAATCATTTTACCTTTTAGGTGTGTTTCCAAATTATATGTAAGATAGGTGTCCCTGATATGGCCATCCTAAGGTTTGAGAATTTTTCTAGCCGCCATTTTGAAAAAAAGATGTAAACCACTTTTTTCTTACTAGTTCTCAGTCTAATGGACTTTCTTAAAACAATTTCCTTTCCCCAAAAAATAGCTTTAATTGTCCAAAAAGTCCCAATTCCAAAAGTCTACCTAGTGGCCATATCAGGAACATGTGCACATGATATGACCACCCTTGTTCCATGTTCTACAAATCGTGATTGTTTTCAGTTTGATAGCGCAGTTGTGCTAAAATTAAAGAATTTTGGTATAAAATGAATAAACATGACACTCGATAATCTTTTTTATAATTCAAAAGTGTAGTCAAAACAGGTTTTTCCATAAAAATTAAGTTGTTTTTCTTAAAATACAAAATTTTTGCGTAATCCCAGCTATAAGGCATGTAAATTTGTCAGGTGAAAAAAAATAAAAGTGAAATGAACTTGATATGGCCATGGTGCATTTGATATGGCCATATCAGGAGCAGGTAAGCTTTCACGAAAATCGTTTGATTATGAACAACTCGTAAAAGATACGCCATCAACGACAACACCAATCAACAGAACATTAAAAACTGAATGGAGTACTATGGTTTTCATGAAACAAGTCTTTGAAAAACATGCATAAAACGAAGGAGACTTACCAGAGAAAAATAAGAAGAGGTCACATGAAAACCGCAAAACAGGCAACTGACGCCATATTGCTCAACCTGACTGGATGGAAAACGGTCAAGTAACATACCAGGATGCCCTTTCACTGGTTCCTGCTGCAATTTAGCGGATTTTTTGGTTAACTAACTCACAATAGGGGGGTGGCCATATGTGGAAATGGACATAACAGGAGAACCCACCTTAATACGCTTTGTCAAATCTGGCAACCTTTTCATAAGGGAAGCTTAATTTATTATTATTATTATTATTATTATTATTATTATTATTATTATTATTGTATAATTTCGAGGGAAAAATTGTTCCGGAGCCGGGTATCGAACCCGGGACCTTTGGTTTAACGTACCAACGCTCTACCACTGAGCTACCCGGGAACTCTAACCGACACCGATCCAATTTTTCCCTCTATATCCACAGACCTCAAAGTGGGCTGACAACCGTCAAGCAACCAACTTCGAGTGCACACTAACTCCGTGTGACTTAAATTGTGGTTTTCTGTTAACGAACAGTGACGTGTATTATGCAAATCAAGATTTGAGGAATAACTCCCTGTAAAGTTGATTTGTATAATTTCGAGGGAAAAATTGTTCCGGAGCCGGGTATCAAACCCGGGACCTTTGGTTTAACGTAGCAACGCTCTACCACTGAGCTACCCGGGAACTCTAACCGACACCGATCCAATTTTTCCCTCTATATCCACAGACCTCAGTGGTAGAGCGTTGGTACGTTAAACCAAAGGTCCCGGGTTCGATACCCGGCTCCGGAACAATTTTTCCCTCGAAATTATACAAATCAACTTTACAGGGAGTTATTCCTGAAATCTTGATTTGCATTATTATTATTATTATTATTATTATTATTATTATTATTATTATTATTATTATATTTGTCCACACCTATGGAGTAACGGTCAGCGCGTCTGGCTGCGAAACCAGGTGGCCCGGGTTCGATTCCCGGTCGGGGCAAGTTACCTGGTTGAGGTTTTTTCCGGGGTTTTTCCTCAACCCAATATGAGCAAATGCTGGGTAACTTTCGGTGCTGGACCCCGGACTCATTTCACCGTCATTATCACCTTCATCTCATTCAGACGCTAAATAACCTAGATGTTGATAAAGCGCCGTAAAATAACCTACCTGCTTATTATTATCCTGCTTATTATTATTATTATTATTATTATTATTATTATTATTATTATTATTATTATTATTATTATTGTATGAAATAATGTGGGTATAAATATGAAAGGGTGAGATATACGACCTGAAACGTATTGTATTATAGCGGAAGCCTTTCAAATTACTACGCACTAATACTCTCTTTCGCGGGAATGTGTTAGTGTGCAGTTAGAAGCTGAACTGTTGAAGCGTTTATCATTATTGGGTTTTCGAGGAAAGTGAAATTTTGGCGGCAAGTCCATTTCTTGGCTATACACTGTTATTCCTCAATAATGTTATAATATGAATTATATACAGTATATTCTTAAAGAGAAATAGTCTACCTTTATTGCAGTGTATTTTTTTTAAATTATGATATGTTTTGCTGTTATGACTTATAACATCAGTGTGTCATAAATATGAAATACTAGTATTATTTATTAGTAGTCCATCTTTATACTCTGTAGGAGTAGGGAAAACCTCACCTTCCAACAAACTTAGAGGACAGTGGAATGATAAGGCAATGCAAGAAGCCATAAAACAAGTTCGTGAAAAGACGTGAGAGACGATTCATCTGGATTCACTATTACGGTTGGAAAACACCTTCTAATGAAGATGTTGAATGCTTGTTCTGTGCTTTTCTTAGTAGAGGCCTTTTGACTATAAAATTTTGTTAATCTTGTAACTTGTTAATAGTATTCCATATTTGTACCTTCTTTTTTATGAATAAAATCTGTATATATAATTTGAACTGGTAATGGAAATTACGGGAAAACGGCTGAACGGATTTTATTAAATGGTCCCTCATTTTGAAGCTTGGAATTCAAAGTTTTTCGGAAAAATAGTATTTTTCAGTGAAATGTCAATTTTCCTACATAATTTTCCTTTTTTTTTTTTTTTCCAAAATCCATCTATCGTCAGTTTTGAGAACTAGCTAATTGCATTCAGGAGAAGCGAAGCGAGCATCAAGTCGGCCGTGTTGCATTTCAGAATAAAACAAAACACACACTACAGTAAACATTATTACACGAAGGACGTGATCTGCAAGAATGCTGACATATATAGAGCTCAAATTAAATTGGTTATTAAAAACTTAACTTACTAAAAATAATTTACAGGTTCGATTCTGTGGGGTGTAATTTTCTGGGTACAGCTGTGTATTGGATATTAAAAACTACAAAACTTGAGGTGGTTTGATGACATTATTATTATTAGAAATGAAATATTATTGTAGTTAATGCCGTGATGTGACTATTTTTCATTAATTATACATATTAATGCTATATTGATTATATGAAAGTGAAACGTTTTGGGGTTATATAAGTATATGTAGAGAATAACTTAAATTAGATTTTGATTTCTATATTTTACTGAGTGGCGGCTGTATAGTATATATACTGTAGTATATGTTACTGACAGCTATAAAACTTACGTAAGATAATAATATTATTAAAAATCAAATATTTTTATAGTTATTAATCAAGTGGGGTTGGGTCTTTTTCATATATTTAATGGCGGTGTGGTGTAGATATTTTATGCGTGGTTCTCTTCAGTATTGGCTCGAGAGAGAGTATCTTTCATTATAATGGAAGCAAATAACTTTCAGAATGTCTGGTATTCTTCATTGAAAATAAATCTGAAAAATGTTTATTTGAACGTCTAATGAACTTAGTTTGCAGCATTTGCTGCACAAGCCACTAGTATGTTAGATTTTGAGGAAAATATTATTTTTTCAAACATTTTATAACATCTTACAAACTTCTATGTCCGGTATTCCATTCACAGGGACATTCGGCAATAAACAGGACGATACTTTTCATTCAGTATTCAAAACATGTAGGTTCCAAAGCGGAAAAAACAAAACAAAATGGTATTCCAAAATCATTTTCCGGGCGATTGGTGACAATCACACGAGAGATCGGCCTATTATAAGTGGGCGCGGAGAGGTCCAAACGTGTGTGCTACATCCCGGCTGCACAACTAAACAGTTGAATCCAATGCGTAGCACTTGCCCAAGTTGCACGTCGGTGCTTTCTCAAGCTTACCTTCTTTATTTTTTGTTGCCCCTCGAGTCATAGCGCGAAGGCAATAGAACTACTATGATCAAAATTAGAATGAAGTGCAGATGTAGAAACATAACTCACTCCTGCATCGGGTTTGCTGACAGTATTGCTTCTGTGTCAAGGCTGAGCTGCTGAAGGCCAATCAGTACTCCTTCCGCGACTGGAGTGTCTGTAAATCCTGGACAGATTGTGAGAACTCGGACTCCGTGCCTTGCACTCAGTGGTGCGAACTGGAAAACATAAAAATTCCCTTATTAAAATATTAATTGAACAGAATGATAAGTATATAATAACCAGGGAACGGATTTATATGGACTAAAAATATATGAAATATGTAAATATATATGTAGTTATTTTTACCAAAATATGGAATTAAATATGGATTTTTACCAAAATATGGAATTAAATATGGACTTAAAATTATAAAAAAATGACTATGTACGTTAAATATTGGTACATTTTAATCAAACTAAACAAAAAATATAATGGACGTACCTTATCTTCCAATGTAGTTTCAACAAAACACAATTTTTATTGTCTGTTACCATAACAATAGGTTACAAACATTTCTTTCAAGTGCTGAAAAGTGAATCTTCTTCTATTGTCTCTGAGGATAGATTTATACTGACTAAAAGAGCGTTCGACGTCACAAGAAGTAACTGGTACATAATTCAATTTCACAATGTCTGCTGGGGATAAGTCCAAGTTAATCTTCACTGTTGATTCACCACTCATCACAGCAACAACCTTTTGTAGTTCTTCATATCCAGGGTTTTTTGAAAGTACAGTGTCCACCTTAGCTCTTACTGCATCTGCAACTTTACCTCTACCACGATTCAGTTGTTCCACAGTACTATTTATAATTTCAAAACTTTCAGATAGTGAAAGGTGCCTATTTTGGAGACTTTTGAGCGTTTTTATGATGCATGAAAATGTATGCTGAATGTGAGCTAAGTCATTCTTCACACTTATGTCACAGGTAACTGTTTTCGCAGTATCAATTGAGACTGCATCTTCAGAGTCCAATGCAAGGAGAACATTGTTAATAGAGTCTATATGTTCGGCATAATATTCAACTGCTTCTAGCCATGTACCCCATCTAGTTAAAATTGGCTTTGGTGGCAATGGAATTTCAGGGTACATTTCTTTCAACACGTTAACTCTACTGGGAGCTTTGAGAAATACTTTTTTCACTGATGAAATCAACAAATCTACTTTAGGGAAATTGTCTCTGACCACTTCTGCCACACGATGAAATGCATGCGCCACACAAGTAAAATGAGTCAATTTAGGATATACAACAGATAATGCTTGTCCAGCTTTGACCATATAAGGGGCAGCATCGCTAATAAAGAATAACACATTATCGTACATAATACCCTTTGGCCACAGGATACCCATAGCTTCGTTGAACAGTTTAACTATAGTTTTGTTATTGCACTTTTCTAGAACATCACAATGTAAAAGAATTCGTTCAGAATATTGTTCACTTAACAAACCGATAACTACATTACCAACAAGTCTACCTTCTTTGTCGGGAGTCTCATCAATGGAAACCCAAATTGAACTATCTTTAATTTCATCTCTTATCTTCTGTATTGTCTCATCGTAGATGGATGGAGCATACGTCTTCCTAAGTGTTGACTCATCCGGGATTGTATGTTGAGTATATTTTTCAAGGAATTCCCTGAAGACCTTATTCTTTAGTTTGTAGAGAGGAATATCAGCAGAGATGAGAGAACGGCACAGGTCGATGTTAAACTCAGATCTTACATTCGATGTTGTTGGTTGTGTTAAAAACAATTGTCTCTGCTTGGAATTTAGTTGTTTGTTGGCCTGATGTTTACTAGTTGTAATGTGTTGTTGCACCAGGAACTTTTGTGTAGATGATACTGCACACTGACACAAATTACAAAATAATATTTTATTGTCAGTTGATAAACCATCTTCTTTAAATTCTGAAATGTAACTTGTTAGTTTTGATTTTAAATTGACTGAATGACGTACTTTTGGCATATTTACCGTCTTTATAGTATGATTTACAAAACTGAACCTATGTGTACTCTGACTGGCATTTAACTGTTGAGCTGCACAACTGAAGTCTGTTAAAAATTTTAAATTAAATTAATACAGTTTTGTAACTTACTTTCCCATTGTTGATAGGACTGCTAATTTTCAAATAACTCTGATGTTAAAGGGATTACTGAACATGTGTTTAAATCTCTATTGTTGAAATGTATTTTTAAAAGTTAATGGAATTTTGTTTTGTTTTATTGTTAAACCTAATATAATATGGACTGTTTTATATGAAATATGGAAAATATATGGAAATTAACGAAAATATGTACTAAACTCTAAAATATGGAAAAATATGGAAAATAAAAGTAGGATTTTTCAACCCTACACATTGTGAAACATAAAGATAATGCAAAATATAAATTATATTAGCTTTATAAGTAAATATGTATTTACATATAAATCCTTTCCCTGATAATAACCAAAGCTCGGAACTTGGGGACTTGTGCCTTTGCACGTGGCTAAGCGACTGGACTTCCATGTCAATAACTCCCGCTTCCAGAACGAAGGTACAGTCAGTTCTGCTATAAAAGTGGTTTCTGGCTGTAACAACATATTGATTGTATTATGGTAGGTTGAAACACGTAATTTTACAGCATATGTATAATGAAAATAAACACAAGAAATATATCAAATTTACTGTACTGCTCTGTACATTTTATTACAATATATGACTACGTACATTTGAAGATTTTGGAACCCATAACTTCTTCGCCTGTTAGTTAAACAAGATTTGAAACGAGAGAAACTTATTTCCACTTCACATGAAGTGACGGGAACAAACTTAAAATACGGAATGTTTTTCACTGTTACTGTTTTCTATTCGATTTTCAGTAGTCGCTAGAAAGATAAGTATTTCCCAAAATTTTCTCGAAAATAGCTTTCAATTTGTGTGTCACTACTAGGGCAGGTCCCTCTACGACTTGTTCCATGGCTGTGGACAAATTTTCCACCGATTTAAGGGACTGCAATGTCTTTCACCGTTTCCAGCCTCTAGTTTGTGTATGGCACAACTTACAAAATATAAACTTTCCATTCGAAGAAAGTAATGTATCTCCGAAGTCCTCCACGAAATTTTGTACCTAAAATTTAAAAAATGTATTTTGAAACTTCTATAATACCCATTCGAATAACACGTATTTTCTAATTCCTCAAACAGACCGTTTACCTGTAATTCTCTGAATGTCATTGGCTTCGACATGACACAGTTTCGTCGTCGGTCTTCCTGTCACTCGATGTGACCACTTTCTTAGTGCATACGACTGTCCCTGAGCACTTGCAGGGTGAGCTTTGTGTACATTGTACCTGTAACCTTACTCATGCACACGACACACAAGTCCCCAAGTTCCGAGCTTTAATAATAACATGGAGATTCTTTATCTTCAATAGAAAAACCCGAAAATGGTATAAAATTGTTAAAATTATAGAGATAATTAATCTATTCTGTGAGCCATATACAAGAACAATATTAGTAGTCGAATAGGAAGTACAGTAATTTCTCTCTCATCCGGACAGTAGGGTAGGTAATTATTATTGGCTACTCACAGTACAGTACGTGCCTTCTTCCTCCCCGCCATGTACTTTTTTCCTCCTCCTATTTGCAACCCCGTCGTGCTTTCAGTGAATCACAGGTTGTGTGTGGAAGAAGTTCACCATGCTTTCTAAGACATTTACTTATAAACGCTCGAAGTTTAGTTATTTTTTAAAAGACAAATTGGATATTTTGAAGCGGCTGGATGAAGGGGAAACTATTTCTGGTATCCCAAGAAGTACAATTTATGACTGGAAGCGTAATCGGGCTGCATTGGAAGAATATTGTGCATCCACGAGCTCTAATGACAAGCGCCGTGCATTGAAGCAGCCTAGTGTTTTCAAATACGGTAAGGAACTGTTTCTATTGTTTCAAGAACAAAGAAGGAAAGGTACTCCAATATCTGGTCCGATTCTGAAAGAGAAAGCGCTTGATATGCTTAAGAAACATGGAGGTGATAATTTCTCTGCTAGTGATGGGTGGTTGTCAATGTGGAGGGAAAAGTATGGTGTTCGTCCGCTTGCAATTTGTGGAAAGAGGATGTCAGCTGATACCGTTGCAGCTGAAGAATATAAAACTACATTCCGAGATTTGGTGAGCAAACTAGAATTATCTCTCCAGCAGATATACAATTGTGACGAAACCGGTTTAAATATCAAATGTTTACCGAAAAGTACTTTAGAATATACATCATACAAAATTGCGTCTGGTTTCAAAATCCAAAAAGAACGTGTGACTGAATTAGCTTGCTACAATGCATAAGGGGCAAATAAGCTTCCCTTGATGTTAATTGGAATAAATTAAAAAATATACTGATTGTAATTATTGTAATCGGTGATTTAATTACTGTATTATTCAAATGTTCACAAATATTTTCTTATCATATTTACTCATATCAATTATGCAGACGATGGAGGGATAGTTAACTAATTTCCGTACCGTCTTGTAGTAAGGCGTGGCCTATGAAATCACGTGAATGCCGGACGACGAAGCGGACGGACGACATAGCAACGGATCACAGAGAATTTACTGTATGTGAACTTGCATACATTGACTGATTTAAAGGTGGACTTGCACTAGTGATGGGAGTATTGAAAAAAAAAACGACTTATTCGATTCTTGTAAGTTCTCGAGATGTATCTCGAATCGTGAACAATTAGTCGAATACTTTGCTCAGATGTTAGATAAATAGAGAGAACGAAGTTCTCGAGAACACCGATTGCTCACCAATCATACATTTTGCTATACTCGCCTACAAACATGAGGTATTTGCATGCAATAAAGAGTTACTTCAGATCGTTTCTCTCTGTCTCACCTCTCTGCTCTGCCTTTCTCTCGTCTAATTACGGAACGTAAGAATCAACATCTTTACCGGCAGTTGCAGATAGCTACAGCATGTGATTAGAATAATAGAAAAATATACAAATTCCTGCGCTTGCACAATACACTGCGGTCACTGCTGTCGTTATCGCTGTCATGCTGGATGTTGGATAAGAGAACTGAGAAGCGAGAACCTGCCGGTTAGCAATGAAATCGCTATTCGAATAATAAAAGTATTCGAGAACTTTTATTCTTATTCGAATAATAAAAGTATTCGAGAACTTTTATTCGAATAATAAAAGTATTCGAGAACTTTTATTTGAATAATAAAAGTATTCGAGAACTTATATTCGAATAATAAAAGCATTCGAGAACTTATATTCGAATAATAAAAGTATTCGAGGACTTGTATTCAAATAATAAAAATTTTCGAGAACTTTTATTCTTATTCGAGTAATAAAAGTATTCGAGAGCTTTTATTCGAATAATAAAAGTATTCGAGAACTTTTATTTGAATAATAAAAGTATTCAAGAACTTATATTTTAATAATAAAAGCATTCGAGAACTTGTATTCGAATAATAAAAGTATTCGAGAACTTTTATTCGAATAATAAAAGTATTCGAGGGCTTTTATTCGAATAATAAAAGTATTCGAATAATAACAATATTCGAGAACTTTTATTCGAATAATAAAAGTATTCGAGAACTTTTATTTGAATAATAAAAGTATTCGAGAACTTATATTCGAATAATAAAAGAATTCGAGAACTTTTATTCGAGTAATAAAAGTATTCGAGGACTTGTATTCGAATAATAAAAGTATTCGAGAACTTTTATTCGAATAATAAAAGTATTCGAGGGCTTTTATTCGAATAATAAAAGTATTCGAATAATAACAATATTCGAGAACTTTTATTCGAATAATAAAAGTATTCGAGAACTTTTATTTGAATAATAAAAGTATTCGAGAACTTATATTCGAATAATAAAAGAATTCGAGAACTTTTATTCGAGTAATAAAAGTATTCGAGGACTTGTATTCGAATAATAAAAGTATTCGAGAACTTTTATTCGAATAATAAAAGTATTCGAGGATTTGTATTCGAATAATAAAAGTATTCGAGAACTTTTATTCGAATAATAAAAGTATTCGAGGACTTGTATTCGAATAATACAAGTATTCGAGAACTTTTGTTCGAATAATAAAAGTATTCTAGGATTTTTGTTCGAATAATAAAAGTATTTGAGAACTTTTATTCGAATAATAAAAGTATTTGAGAACTTTTATTCCAATAATAAACGTATTCTAGGACTTTTATTCGAATAATAAAAGTATTTGAGAACTTTTATTCGAATAATAAAAGTATTCGAGAGCTTTTATTCGAATAATAAAAGTATTCGAGAACTTTTATTTGAATAATAAAAGTATTCGAGAACTTATATTCGAATAATAAAAGCATTCGAGAACTTGTATTCGAATAATAAAAGTATTCGAGAACTTTTATTCGAATAATAAAAGTATTCGAGGACTTTTATTCGAATAATAAAAGTATTCCAATAATAATAATATTCGAGAACTTTTATCCGTATTCGAATAATAAAAGTATTCGAGGGCTTGTATTCGAATAATAAAAGTATTCGAGAACTTTTATTCGAATAATAAAAGTATTCTAGGACTTTTATTCGAATAATAAAAGTATTTGAGAACTTTTATTCGAATAATAAAAGTATTTGAGAACTTTTATTCGAATAATAAAAGTATTCCAGAACTTTTATTCGAATAATAAAAGTATTCGAGGACTTGTATTCGAATAATAAGAATATTCGAGAACTTTTATTCGAATAATAAAAGTATTCGAGAACTTTTATTCGAATAATAAAAGTATTCGATTTTAATTTTTAATTTTATTTGGTTATTTTACGACGCTATATCAACATCTAGGTTATTTAGCGTCGGAATGATATGAAGGTGGTAATACCGGTGAAATGAGTCCGGGGTCCAGCACCGAAAGTTACCCAGCATTTGCTCGTATTGGGTTGAGGGAAAACCCCGGAAAAAACCTCAACCAGGTAACTTGTCCCGACCGGGATTCGAACCTTGGCCATCTGGTTTCGCGGCCAGACGCGCTGACCGTTACTCCGCAGGTGTGGACACGTATTCGAGGACTTGTATTCGAATAATAAAAGTATTCGAGAACTTTTATTCGAATAATAAAAGTATTCGAGAACTTTTATTCGAATAATAAAAGTATTCGAGAACTTTTATTGGAATAATAAAAGTATTCGAGAACTTTTATTGGAATAATAAAAGTATTCGAGAACTTTTATCCGAATAATAAAAATATTCGAGAACTTTTATTCGAATAAATTATTCGATTCTTAATGTTAACCGAGAACAAATTATTCCATTTTGCCCTTTGTATGGATTTATTGGTCCTAGTTAACATGCCAGTCGTACCTTTGCACTAGTAAAATTGGTGTTATTTTTACACGATGACACAATAATGTCAAGTGCGCTTGGCGCTAGCCTAATATTCGCAAGTTTTTTTGTTTGAGGAGATGATTTCTGACTTTAAATAACGGAAGAAACGAAAAAGGGATGATCATATATGGGTGAAAAATGAATTTTTCGGAGGGAGAATTTAGATACATTTGCGAGACTTCTAAAATAACTTTTAATAGAAGGTTCTAATCTTACAGAAATCTTTTAAGGGGGGGGGCACTATGATGAGATAATGGTGAAAATTTAAGAAAATCATTTATACATTTATTGTGACTCTCTAGTTAGACTGAACTAAAAAATTTGAAAGTCATATTGAGGTTAAAATTTCAGATGAGTTGGAGTTTATGTAGTAATAATTATTTTATAGCTTCAGTCTTAAAACTTATCAATTAATACAGATACAATTTTCTGTTATTTCACATTACAAGGTTATAATTCCTCTAATATTTTCGATTTTTTTGAAAATCGTCTTCAGGTGGAGAGACATAAATTAACAAATTGAGCATAGGTGAAATACAAGAAGAGACATATGTGCTTATTATAAACTAAGTTAAAAACATATATGAAAACAGTGTAAAATTATATAAGATGTGGTTCAAAATCATTTTAACATGTAATAAAACATTTGTGAAGTTTATAAACTAATAGTCTTTTAAAGATGACCACACTATTTGAATCTTCTGATGTTACATAACCAGATTAAATCGCAAAATGCACATATTGATAATCAAAAGTTTAAAATTTAAACTTAAACCCATGTTCAGCAGAAAAGTCTTTAAAAGAATCCAAGTATTGGCATTCAGTCACTCGTATCGGTGAGGTGTATATGACATGATGTTAGTTTATAAACTTTACAAATGTTTTATTAGGCCTACATGTTAAAATGACTTTGAACTATATCTTATATAATTTTACATTGTTTTCATACATGTGTTTATCTTAGCTATGTCTCTTTTTGTATTTCATTTATGGTCAATTTGTCACTTTATGTCTCTCCACCTGAACATGATTAAAAAAAAATCGAAAATATTAGTGGAATTATAACCTTGTAATGTGAAATAACAGAAAATTGTTTCGGTATTAATGATTGATAAGTTGTAGACTCAAACTACAAAATAATTATTACTATATGAACTCAAAACGTATTAATTCCCATGGCCATTTTCAAGAATTGTAACTTCAAATATCAAATATCTCTGGACTCCAGCTGGTTGGTCAAGTAATACAATTTGTGTACAGTGTTTGTTTAGACATAAAATTATGTTTGCTGTAATAAACTGCCTTTTGTTTTTAATTCATGTGAGCTTTAAGCAGCCTACTACTGCGTGTTCAGTTCAAAGTATGTCATGGCTCGCTGTATGCCGTCATGTGGCTAGCCGATGAGCCTAGAGAATTCAATCTTCCTACACTTCCGCAGAGGTGCCAGAGAAGTTGCCTAGCAAGTACGGCGTTCATTCTGAAGAGTACTTACCGATACGTACGGTAACGCCAGTAGTGACAGGAATGTGAACTGTTTGGAAACACGTACTGAGGTGAGTTTTTCCTTACTGTCGGGATATGGGGAGAGGGTTAAGACGATTACTTACGTATTTGTTGACATTAACTTCGACGGTCAACATGGACACGGAGCAATTAATTTGTGTTGTGGAATGTTGCCGTACGCAACCGATGATAACAAATACCCTGCGTACGACTTGCCCGCGCAAAACACAGTTCGAAAGAGGTTATGGTAGCACACAGACTTTACAGACCTCCATCTGTTGCTACTACGTTCAAGTTATATCATACACGTTCTGAAGTTCAGATTGAACGCCTTGATTAATAGGCAACTTCTCTGACATAAAAGCTGAAACTCGCTTCAAATCGCTAATTCACAACAGTGACGTCATGACACACTTTGAAATGAACACCCAGTATAATAAACAATGATTTATGTACAGACATTTGTATTAAAGGTCAGCCTGTGCCACAGTTTTTTTGTTCAGTATGAAGTTAAGGGTATGTGTACGTGAATGACCACAAATATTATCAGAAAATGCAGGCACTAAATTTCTAAAATTTTATAAGAAAATGAACTCACAATTGGACAAAAATTACAAGGTACCACGACAAGATTATTACAATTTAAATATCTGATTAAAAGTATAAAAAAGTTACTAATAATAATATTTTTAGAATTCACTCTTTACTCTAAGTTAAATTTTCCAAAATTTGAAAATTTTCACACGTATTATTTCATAACTACACAACCATTAGAGATAAAATTATGAAATTTTGTACACAGATTCAATATGCATTTATGCAAAAGGTAGACTACAATAATGCCCATTTCTTTGAAAATAGAAAAATTAGGGCGCAAAACATTATGTAAATTGTAATATATTTTATATAGGACAAATAAGAAAATTAATTGTTTTAAAATAAATAACTCTGAATGTCTGAGAGTAGTCTACTTTTCAGAAATAAGTGTTTATTACATGCAGGAAAAATATTAAAGATGTCAGAGAGACCATAACAATGTTATGGTTACCAATCATCTTTTACAGTATCCACCTCGCGACAATGGAATTCCCTGTCACAAAGTATTAGGGGCTGCAAGACAATAAACACTTTTAAAAACAGCTTAAAAGATAACCTTCTTAGTATTTCACTCCAATCATACTGACTTAAACTATCACTGTCTACAGTGTTACTCCTTCCTTTAGACATGCATCCTGATAGTGCTGTATTTTCAAAATTGTCTCATAATAATCTCTTTCTATTATCTAACATTATTTGAAATATATTAACATTCTATGTATTTTAGCTTAATTCTGCTACATAGCTTGTATTTCAGTGTTTAATTAATAGTTCATAGTATTTTGTTGTTTAATTCGTAAGTAACTCTTGTATACATGTAACTCTTATCTAAATCAAATTGTTGAATTCTTTGTAAGTTCATACATATGTATGTGTACTTTTTGCTGGTTGAGCTAAAATAAATTATTATTATTATTATTATTATTATTATTATTATTATTATTATTATTATTATTATTATTATTAACTGCAGAATTGTTTTTTTTTCATACTTTGATAAAACTGGTTTGAAAAATATTAGTAACCTTTTTCATACTTTTATCAGATATGTAACTTCTAATAAGTCTTGCTCTGATACCTTGTAATTTTTTTCCAATTTTGAGTTCATTTTCTTATAAAGTTTTAGAAATTTAGAATCTGTTTCTAATAATATTTGTGGTTCTTCACGTACATATACCCTTAAGGGAAGACTCCACTGAAAATCATGAAAATTTTTCCAATTTTTTTAGCTATTTCACTTATTCAGAATTTATATTTTCATACCCCAAATGGATTCAGCTCAATTCTGATTACAAATACTCGTGTGTTTACACTTTTTAAATTAAGGCTGGAAGGGGGCGTGGAATTTAAAGAACTGTCAAAATTGTTTTTCATCCAAGAATTATTTTTTAAAATTTCTGATTACAAACCTAGTAACTTTTTGTTGGCTCCCTGAAGTTACTAGATGAATGTAGCGGAGGAGAATATTAATTTGAAATGAAATGAAATGATGAAATGATTAGCCTAAAAGTGTCCCGTTAAGGGCAAAGGCCTCCTCCTATAGAGGGAGAGCTCTATTTGTCTCACGCGGTGAGCTACTCCGCGTAAGAGATGTTTACAACCTTGGAATTGTTCACTTGGTTCACATTCTGCACTGTTTGGTATTGTTCGCTTGTTTCTGTCACACTGGTTTTAGTCGCTGTTCACTTGTCTTATTAGGTTTTTCCAGTCTTCCCTATGTCTTGCTCTGCTTGACCAATGGCTTCCTACTCGTTCACTGAAGAGGTCGGCCCATCTTCGTCTTGGTCTTCCGGGTGATCTCTTGCCAATGCGGGGATCCCATAGTGTGACTGTCTGCGTCCATCTTCCGTCTCTAAGTCGTGCAACATGGCCTCCCCACTTCCATTTGGTGTTGGTGGCTTGCAGTGCTGGATCTTTAATTGCTGATATCTTTTGTAGCACTTCGTTTGGAACTCTGTCCCTCAGTGATAAGCCTAGTATCTTTCTCAGCATCTTTCTTTGGCATATTTGGAGACTGTTATGAAGTTTGGCAGTGAGAGACCATGTCTGGCACCCATATAACAGTACAGGAGTTACGCAGGTCTCCAATATTTCTACTCTGAGTTTCTTGCTGAGTGTTTTCTCCAGTATGATGAACTTGAGACTCCAGAATGCCTTCCACGCGAGAGAAATCCTTCGTTTTATTTCCTTCTCATATTAATTTAGATATTATAATTAATAATAATATATTAATTAATATATATTAATAAAATAAACTAGCAGCATTAAGAAAAATATTAATAAAAAAACCAGCAGCATTAAGAAAAATATTAATAAAATAAACTAGCAGCATTAAGAAAAATATTAATAAAATAAACTAGCAGCATTTCTCACAAAATAAATGCATAGAAACATGCAGCTACCTCATAAATACTTGCAGTAAAAATTTCATCCAGATTGATTAATATTTGGCATAAGAAAGTTGGTGTTGGATCAACAAAAATGAACACACAAAAAAAGATTTGAAAATAAAATGAATATTTATGTAAATTAATATTCTCCTCCGCTACATTCATCTAGTAACTTCAGGGAGCCAATCAAAAAGTTACTAGATTTGTAATCAGAAATTTTAAAAAAGAATTCTTGGATGAAAAACAATTTTGACAGCTCTTTAAATTCCACGCCCCCTTCCAGCCTTAATTTAAAAAGTGTAAAGATACGAGTATTAGTAATCAGAATTGAGCTGAATCCATTTGAGGTATGAAAATGTAAATTCTGAATAAGTGAAATAACTAAAAAAAAATTTGGAAAAATTTTCATGATTTTCAGTGGAGTCTTCCCTTAAGTAATCTATCATGATCCTCAGGATAAAAACCTAGAGTAGGATGTGTGAAACGATTCATAAGCTTATAAACTCACCGCCATTGCTTGGCTATATCCTACAACGAAATGCTTTGATCCATCATACACCGAAGATGAGCTATTGGGGCCGAGTCCAGCGACGGAAGCGATGTTGACCACTGTGCCACCGTTGCCTCCTTTATCTTTTCCCATGTACTCCATGGCAAGCTTTGTACCTCTCACAACTCCCCTCTAAAAATAAACATTTATAATTGAACAGCATTACAACGATAGTGTCACAGTCTAGTATATACAGTCGCGAAACTTGGGGTGATTTTTTGCATTTCTCGCGATAGTTGCTAGCCGCTTGGAGCGCTGTGTGTACTAGGAACAATAGACTGTGTCACCAGCGAATAGGGATTATAAAGAATGGACACTTCGCGTCGGTACCTTTGATGTAGCCAGACTGATTTCAATGACCTTCAAACCAGTTAAAGCGTGAGATTCTGCTTTCTCCCTAGAGTTGGCGCTGACATCACACCAGCTAGCAGTCGACACAGCGGAAATATAACACATACAATTAATACATCTAGGTAGGCCTACATTATGTACTCAAATAAAATAAATTGGTTCCATAAAATAATAAATCCGTCATTAACTGTAATGTCTAGACCCTAGAGTTCCTTTATAATGAGAGTTGAGACGTTGACCCCAACAACAATTAAAATATGTAATGATTTGATAGCAGTGAAAATGGAAAAACAAAACTCTTATGAGAAGTAAAACCATATACCTATATTATATTATATACAAATATTGAACGAATTTGATACATAATTTTGAAATATATTATATTATTTTATAATAAAATTTATTATATTTGAAATATAAAATATTATTATTACAGCTAGTTTGTCACTGAGAAATAAGGAAAAGCTGTTAACGTGAATTTATTTGAAGCAAAGCGTTACTGGATTATGCAATAAGGTAGGCGATGTTTAGTATTAGTATTTAGTATTTATTTATTTAACCTGGTAGAGATAAGGCCGTCAGGCCTTCTCTGTCCCTCTACCAGGGGATTACAACTATAATATGAACAATAAAATTACAATTAACATTAAATTTACAATTACAATTACAATAGAAATTAAAGTACGACAAGATTACCTGATCAATGAAGGCTAGACATTTTATCATAGAAGTTAAGAACAAAGAATATTTTTGTATTTACTGAATTACAAATTAAACCTACAATAACAAAAATCTATAGTAATGAAATTACCGGATATTGAAATATTTTGTGATAGATTAAGAGAACTATTTACAAGAAACCATGCCTGAACGAGTCTCTATTACTGACCAAGTGCCTAGTAAGTTTGCGTTTGAATTCAATTTTATTTCGACAGTCCCTGATGCTAACAGGTAACGAATTCCAACGATGTTTGGATGCTGCGTCTCAACTCTATACTCAATTATTATCTTAGCGTATGCTCGATTACACTAACCTCTAGCGCTTGAAAGTGGAACTAAACGCTGGCGCACAGAGAAACAAAACACAGGAATATTCGCTCAGTGTCCATTCTTTATAATCCCTATTCGCTGGGCAGACCATGTGACTCGCTTAACCCGATCACGAAGGGCGGCGTTTCAGCCATATAAATTAATTGGAGTGCATAAAAAGTAACATATATTTTCTAAAATGTAATGTAATTGCATTAATAAAATTTAAAACATGATTAGGAGACACTTCAGACATAATTACTTGCGAGTTAAGGTGTAATATTATTTTTGGTGTGAAAATTACGTTGTTCGTATGTGTAATAGACCTACCTGCCTTTATTTCGATTAAATATTGCGAAATTATTGTACATCCATTTATGCACGATTCAATAATTTTCAGTTGCACCGTACGAATATTTAGATATGTTGAAATTATAGGTTATGTTTACTGACCCAGTTGCCTCTTTCTGTCTAATTTTAGTGGTCTCCAATGCCCTGCCATTAATATGGAAATATTATAGGCTATGTTTACTATATCTTATTTTCCTAAATTTGCAATTATACATTATAATTAAGCATAATGTCATGTATGATACTCCGAACATTCAATTTGTCTGTATTTTAATACTACACTTGAATACTGAATTACTGTATTTATCTACTACCTAAGAGACGAAATAACAATCGTACGTACACTAATTTCATAAGAGTGGTATGATAAATTTTCTGTCATTATCAAGGAAGGTAGATGTGCTATATTAAAATCACAATATATGTTCTTTTTTATTAAACCTCAAAATAGCTTCCATTCTAAACTTAAAATGTTGATGCGAAAAGATTATGTTAACACGTAAAATTCTCTTCACATTAAAATAACACAGTTTTGTAATTATTTCTGCAACATATTATGCAACAAGAAGTAAAGGGAACTTATGGACACATTACACTAAATAAAACTTAGTATGATACGCAGTAAAGTTATGATATAATAATTCACTGAGTTCCATACACTGAAATAGAAAACCCGAACAAACATTACGGCCTGGTCTAGATCGAAAAGGCATTGACTGTGCTGTATTTCGCATTGTTGTGAAAAGTTGTGTAAACTGTGAAATGTTCGTTATCCGTTGTAATAACTGTAAAAGGCTAAAATACAATAATTTGAGTAATAATATGGGACAAGGAGACGTTTGTAGCACTATAAAATCTAAGAAAAAGAGGTCAGAGTTATCCTTCCGAAAGATCCAGGAAGGTGAGTTTATAAAATATAATATATACTTTATGAAAATAATATATAAACCGCGTGAGACAAATAGAGCTCTCCCTCTATAGGAGGAGGCCTTTGCCCTTAACGGGACACTTTTAGGCTAATCATTTCATTCCATTTCAAATTAATATTCTCCTCCGCTACATTCATCTAGTAACTTTAGGTTTTTGTTTAATTAAAATACAGTACTGTATTAACAATAAGTGTTTTACTCATGAATTGAGCTATACATTCGGACGTATTCATTATGCAGTGTATATTTTACTGTCTACAGCGGATTAGCGTACAATATAGAGAATTAAATTATATTGAAAAATGATCATAATATGGATATTTAAACATATTTTTGAAAATGGTGGCCGTTCATTTCGATACAGGCACTATAGGCTATTGTACCTAATTCCAATTACCAGTTTCGTCCTTCGTACCTTCGGACCGCACCTCATCTCACTACATCTCGCCAAAATATTGTAAAAAATTGCACAAAATTGTAAAAATTGTAGAAAATTACTAAATTGTAAAACTATAAAAATTTGTAAAAAATGTAATTGTAATATTGTAAAATTATGACTTGTTCCACATCTTAAAGCTTCATTGGTCATGTAAGATCTGTGGAATAAAATGAATGAATGAATGAATGTTGAAATAATTCTGTACCTACTCTATACAAGAGTGCCTTACGTACTGTAAATTCAGTCTTCACTTTTGCCCGATCCGAAAAGATAAAATTACTCAGACATTACTATCTACTGTCCGTCCAAGTGGTTTTGTCGCAGGGTCGTAGAAAGGGGGGGAATCACATGAGTTAATTACTTAACGAGGCCCTTTTATTTAAGTTATTTTAAACAGTTGTATAATATTACGTAGACGTCCAATTCCTGACAAATTAATGTTTTCAGAAAAGAGCCAAGACAGCCCAGCCACTAGCCTTTACAGAGGGACGAGGAGAAGCGTGTGGGGGAAACGGGAATCCGACGTAGGCAAACGGACGATAGTACCTGTGCGAAAATATGATTCAATATTGAAAGCTCTTTTGTCACTGGAAAACTCGAACGTATTTCTGGAACGTACTATACTCACTTACTACTGTTTACTTTGACTGCATACTCGGCCTGTATGGAGTACGGTTGGAAGTTTACTAGTAGAGTGGGTGGGAATGAAGTACATTCAAAAACTCAGTAGAATAAAAATTGAAGTGAAGATAAAATAATGTCCCTGTATATTCATAGAATCTCGTGATGGAAGGTCAGATGTTTACTGTTTTGATAATAGTATGTGAACACATTCTTTTTTTCAACTTAACATTTTCAGTGTAAATTCTTACCACATTGATGTCAAGTACTTTCTCCCAATGTATGCCTACGTGGTCGAATATTCCAGCGTTGTTGATAACAATATTGATAGTTTTGAAAGTATCTTTAGTTTTCTTGAAGGCCTCTGAAACACAGAATTGCGATTATCACTTCTTACCCAATACTGCATTGTTCATACACTGTTCCATCGATAAAAAAAGCCAATGTAGATATAACACGCGAAGGAAGTGCCCTGCAATCGGCAAGCATCAGGTTTAGGTAGAGTATGAAAGTCAAGGAATATTATGGACAGTAAATATCAGTCATACGATAACGGTATTTGAGAGTTGTTAATTCATTATAAAAAGTGAATCTGACGTATCTTATTGTAAATAAATGAATAAATAAATAAGTAGATAGGTAAATAAATAAGTAAACACTTAAATCAACAAATAAGTAATATTTATTTATCTATTTATTTAACTCTCCAGCAATATCCTTAATATTTGAGTCATTTTCAAGACGTTTAATATTTACTTTGTCAGAAATACTCAGACGTGAACGTGTTTGCGTCATGATGCCTTACCAGTATACGGGGGCTTGGATCTCATCACAACAACAGACCACGTTGTACCGTTTTCTGCTTTCTTTAGACTGAAACACATTCTACTAAATCGGCGGAGTATTGTACTTACACTGGCAGCAATAACAGATATATCTGGTTTTTCGAAATATCGATTAATATTTTGCATAATTTAATGTTGAAAAAGAAAGAAAGGAAAAATGATAGATAAATTACAGTGCAAAGTGATATTTGGTGCCTGTACGATAACTCGATTGTATAGCGCTGCCATCTCTACAACCTAACCCCAACATTTGCTGGGATAATATTTCTGGTAGACGAGATCAGAGGACATGGATTTTCTCTTGATCCTCCCGATTTATTCAACATTACGAATTTAATTTTGCACACATTCTTCACATTTTATTCTTCCTTAATTTCATTACTTACTTACTTACTGGCTTTTAAGGAACCCTCACATAAGCCCGCCATTGGTCCCTATCCTGAGCAAAATTAATCCAGTCTCCACCATCATATCCCACCTCCCTCAAATCCATTTTAATATTATCTTCCCATCTACGTCGCGGCCTCCCCAAAGGTCTTTTTCCCTCCGGCCTCCCAACTAACACTCTATATGCATTTCTGGATTCTCCCAGACGTTTGAGATGTGCTACATGCCCTGCCCATCTCAAACGTCTGGATTTTATGTTCCCAATTATGTCAGGTGAAGTATACAATGCGTGCAGCTCTGCGTTGTATAACTTTCTCCATTCTCCTGTAACTTCTTCCCTCTTAGCCCCAAATATTTTCTTAAGAACTTTATTCTCAAACACCCTTAATCTCTGTTCCTCTCTCAAAGTGAGAGTCCAAGTTTCACAACCATACAGAACAATCGGTAATATAACTTTTTTATAAATTCTAACTTTCAGATCTTTTGACAGCAGACTAGATGACAAAAGCTTCTCAACCGTATAATAACAGGCATTTCCCATATTTATTGTGTGTTTAATTTCCTCCCGAGTGTCATTTATATTTGCTACTGTTCCTCCAAGATATTTGAATTTTCCTTCCTCTTCGAAGAATAATAAATCTCCAATTTTTATAGTCTGTGGTCGTGCCGGAGAATCAGTCCCATTCCGAGGCTTATTGTTAGATTTCGTAACAAGCTGTTTTTTACGGTGATGGATTATTAGCCCTTCGCCCAACCCCCAAGCTGGAGGACCATCCCTTATCGGCTGTCCACGACAGCTTATTCCATATATAGGGTAATTCCGGGGGAGATAGCCATGCGGGTGAGACGACCAACCGCTCTTATTTTTATTCTAATCATCCGTTTCCAATGAAAATCGGTTTGCTGCCAGATGTTAATTAAACGAAGTGATTGTTGTAGCTGCGAAAACGTGAGGTTATTATTTCCGCGTTTTGTAGCCGTTCGTGAGTCTGTGAGCAAGCAATAATTTTTCACCTTCTGAAATAACAATAGAGAAATACTGCATTTTGTGAGGAAATTTGCTGGAAACATTATTAAAGAGGTAAGGCATATTTAAACATTCTATCTTAACTGTATTTCTTCTCTTCACTGTTGCCAGTTTTTATTACGCGGTATGGCCATCTCTCCCGTAAAAAAGGAGAGATGGCCAGCATTTTTCCGGGATAGATGGCCTACAATTGAGGAATATTATTATGTTAAAAGTATCGTTATTTCTAGATTCCGATAAAATATAAAGCAAAGCCTGGCAGCAACTGGTCTTTGGAATGAAGATGACTTACACCGTGCTTTTGAAGTCATTAAATATGGCAATTCTGTACGTCAAGCCTTCATTACATTTCATATTCCAATAAAAGCCCTGGAAAGTAGAGTTAAAACAGACAATTCTACAAAGGGTGCAATGGGACCAAGTGACACATAGGCAGTGACAATGGATGTAGGTTTGTTCGCCATATTAAATATGCAGGAACATGGATTTTCCCTTACAGGGACCAATGTCTATAGTCTCGCTTACATTTTTGCTGAAGAACTTGTCAATATTCTCTGACTGGCTGACAAGCAAGCATTCTGATGGGAGCAGATAAAAAAGTTATATTTTTTCACCATGTTAATAACGTCAAAAGAAGTGCTTATACAAATTTTGGCCACTTGACCGCAATTACGAGGGCCGTAAAAAAAGTTCTCCAGGGGTCGTTAACAGAAAGAAAACACAATTTAATTCAAAAAATTTATTGGCACAGACACAGCAATTGTTGAGCTGTTTTTTCCAACACATTCCACACCGGAATGAGACATCTGTCATATCATGGGATCGGTAGAGATGTGCAGGCGGCTGTCCAACGCTGGTTTCGATCCCAGGAAGCTGACTTCTACGACACAATGGTACAAAAATTGATCCCATGGTATGACAAATGTCTCAATTCCAGTGGGAGATACGTTGACAATTAGCGCAACAATTGCTGTATCTGTTTCAATAAATATTTCCATGTAATTGTGTTTTTTTCTGTAAACGGCCCCAGGGAAAATCACTTTCTGGATGGCCTGGTGATTACGGTCGAGTGGCCAAAATTTTTATAAGCACTTCTTTTGACATTATTAATATGGCGGAAGAAAAAAAAATAACTTTATCTGCTGCCATCAGAATGTTTGTTTGTGAGACAACACTTCCTATCCCGGAAACCAACTGGAAAAGATACTGTTACTTTGACCTTTCAGGATTTTGTTTCATTAACATGTTCGTAAGATCCCGCGTCGTGGCCTAAGACATCCTGCCTAGGACTCGCGTTACGGAATTCGCGCTGGTTCGAGTCCTCATGGGGGAAGAAATTATCTCATGAAATTTGAGCCAGTGTATGGGACCGGTGCCCACACAGCATCGTGATGCACTTGGGTAACTACGATAGGTAGCGAAATCCGGTTAAGAAAGCCTGCTGTATCGGCTGGGGGGATCATCGGGCTAATCACACGATACCGCCATTTGGTTGGATGATCGTCCACCTCTGCTTCGACATGTGGACGTGAGGCCAGCAGCCGGCTGGTCGATCATGGTCCTTCATGGACTGTCGTGCCTCGGATTATTATTATTATAATGTGTTCATAAGCGTTTCAATTTATTTCTGTGTTGTTTTAAGGAAAATTCACTAAAAGAGGAAAAAAAAAAAAAAACAAAAAATAAAGTTGTTGAAAAATTTCAAACAATTATAATTATGCACTTAGACACTATATTTATGTGTCCAGTGCATATAACCTAATTGTTTTACAAAAAATTGTTATGAATTTACTTAAAAATAATGGTGGCCATCTATCCCTATATCCTATGGCCGTCTCACCCATATGTTGGGTGAGATGGCCAGTGGCCTATTATATTTCAAACGTGTTTTTTTTATTACATCAGTGAATTCTATGCGCCCTGAGGCACTGTAGTGGAGAAATATAACTTAGAAGGAACGTATTTGATTTGTTTCGTATTTCTTTTCCAATCGGTTACCCTGTTCTAAGTGATTTAAAAAACTATGGCCATCTAACCCGGAATTACGCCTACGCAGCTACCCTCCATATCTGGAGGCCGTCTCCTCTATCCGCAACCTGAGCACGCGCCATTTCATTATATTATTAAAAGTGCAATGCGATTTGAATGAGACATAGATCCTACTTTTTATTGTATGGCCTATTTATTAACATTCCATGGTATTCGTGCATTGCTGCACAGCTAGAATATGGAAGAAGTCAAAAAACGTAATACTACTATAAAGTCTTAATTTGTAGTTACAGCCTAATTGAAATATATACAGAAGAGATTTACAATACAGTCTACTAGTACAACACAAAATTTTAGTATCAATTTCATGAAGCATTGTTTAATGTCATGAATTCCCTTACAGAATAAAAGGATGAGAAATTAGGTGCTCCTTTAATTTGGCCCTAAATAATCTTATGTTTTGAGTTTCATTTTTCATATCGATAGGGAGACTATTAAAAATGTTTACTGCCATATAACGCACTCCTTTTGATAGCACGATAGACTTGCCGATGGAGTATGAAAGTCATTCTTGGCGCTATGAACTGTTGAATTAGTTACAAAGTTTTCACGATTACATACAAGGAAGTTTATTAATGAAAAAATATACTGACACGCCATGGGCATTATTTGTAGTTTTTTGAAAATAATCCTAAACGATTCCCTAGATTTTGCACCTACTATTAATCTAATTACTCTTTTCAGATAGTAACAGTATATTCCTACTAGGCCACCGGCGTGGCTCAGTCGGTTAAGGCGCTTGCCTGCCGGTCTGAAGTTGCGATCGGGCGCGGGTTCGATCCCCGCTTGGGCTGATTACCTGGTTGGGTTTTTTCCGAGGTTTTCCCCAACCGTAATGTGAATTCAAGGTAATCTATGGCAGATCCTCTTCATCATCTCGCTATCACCAATCTCATCAACGCTAAATAACCTAGCAGTTGATACAGCGTCGTTAAATTACCAACTAAAAAAATTATATTCCTACTACAAAAAATGGAGTGTGCCAAACGTTATGGAACCACTATATCTTCTTAATTCTCATAATTTACAAGTCAAATGTCTTACTGTTAGGATTATTGCCAATGCCTTTTGTGTGTCATTCAGAGAACAAAAGATATCTTGTGAAGAAGCATACCTAGTATTAAATTATCTCATTAAAGTGTGTATTTGAATAATAAATCGAAGAAAATAAGCTAGACTTATGAGCAGCAACATCATCCCCAACGTTATGAAGAACTAAACATTGCGCAAAACTTATAGGGTCGATTTCTAAAACACGGACGAAATCGTGGTTCCGAACCTCGGCTTCTAAACCGCGATCAGGGTCTGAATCCTTATGCGATTTCTAAAACGAAGTCGAGACGCGGCTTGAGAAGAAACCGAGGTTCGTGTGTTTTATATATGGCAACGCAGCTTAGAATCGATTTCTCTTCTTGTAAACAGTCGATATTAGAAAGAAATGAACATCGGGATTAATATTTTTATTGAATTCCAGTAAGTCACATTCTTTTGTTCTCAGCTAAGGTATTGTTATATTTGCTAATTTACAGAATATATGTGCGTAAAATACTAGCATTAATTATAGATAACTGATTTTTAGGTACCAGAATTATATTTCCTAAATAATTAGCACAATTCGAACTTTTATGTTGTAGTTTATCATTTGTTCATAGCTACTGCCAACATTACCTACCTGAAAACCCGGGTCTAACGAATCAATAAATATTAACTGGATTAAAGTTGCAATTGAAACTAAAATATTATATGGTTCTATTTTCACATATAATAGGCCTACTACGTGGAAAGCCGCAGTAGTATAATACTTAAAATAAGGAGACAAAATTACGCTTGCTTCATACATATTCTTGTAGGCCCATATCATATTCGAGTATTAAATAAAATGTCCAGAACTACTGTAAAGACTAAGAATTAACTTGCACCGTCTTACAGTCATAAAGGTGTAATTAGTATAAAATATTAGGCCTATATCTTACTTCCCTCAAAGCAACAAGAAGATGTAAAAAAACTTGTCAACCTGGTGCCTCATGCATTTCATTGCAGATTATTATTTAGCATTCTTGCTCAATTTTGCGTTGATTCCTTCGAAAATTGAAAATATTCGCATGAAATTGTTGTCGTTATATAGTTACAAAGGATTATTCCTGTCTATCATCACTCTAATCCGAGATTTAATATTTGTAATCACAAATTTTCCTTTCATAGTCATCCAGCTGATCTATTTCCTCCATCTTGTATACATGAAGCCGTGGTTTTAAACCTACCCCAGCCGTGGTCCCTGCTTCAGACCATGGTTTCGAGCCATGGCTCAGAAAAATGAAAAAGACCTCGTTTTATAAACCCAAACACGGTTTAAAGCCATGGCCGTGGTCTAGACCTCGTTTTAGAAATCGACCCATAGTGACACAGTATGTGTTACCTTCCTGATACAAACTTTTTAGTCAGTCAAGCGACGATTATGTAATATCAATGTGAATCCTCAGAATGCGCATCTGGGCATTTAGGCTACAAGTTATTCGATGGCTGCGACAATCTTTTTATGTTTGATATTTTTAATGCATTAATAATATGTTGTATATGCATTGATAGACATGGACCAGGTTTTGGTAACAGTTGTTTTCCAATTAACCTGATAAACTCACCTTCCAAATTCTCCTGTTTTGTCACGTCTGTTTTAATGAATATGGCCTTTCCTTTTCCAAATTCTTTATTCAGATCTTCAGTTGCAGCTTCTCCCTTCGTGCTGTCGATGTCACATATTGCCACTCCCTGGAGATGAAATTTTAAAAAATAATTATTGTAACAATCATTATCACTTTAACTGAAGCTACTTCTTTACAAATGCAACCTCGCAGAAATTGCACAGATTGGGACGACTGTGATGATGATGATGATGATGATGATGATGATGATGATGATGATGATGATGATGATGCCATGATGATGAGGAGCGACAACGACAATGATGAACTTATTGAAATGATCAGTGTTCTCAGGGATCTACAATTTGCATATACATCACTCCAATAAGTGTATTGTCTATCTCTTGTAGTAGTGGTATGCATGTCAGACTGCGAAACTGTGGGTCCGGGTTCTAAACCTGGTTGGGACAAGTTACCTGGTTGAGGATTTTTCCTAGGTTTTCCCTCAACCCATTAAGAGCAAATGCTGGGTAAATTTCGGCGCTAGATTCTGGACTCATTTCGCTGTCATTACTGCCTTCATTTCACTTAGATGCTAGAAAATAATCGCAGCTAATAAGGCGTCGTAAAACAAACCAATTAAAAGCAGTTATCTCTATAGTGTCATTCAGTCAAATAAAAATTCTGCTTTAGTGAACACAAAACAATTATGAGAACTGCATGCAACTCGGTATTATAATCCTGCATTTACTGGCCACTAACAAGGAAACCTTTCACACCACCCCTCTTCAAGGAACGACCACTCATATAAATTGAAGGAAAGAAGACAGAGGACGGAGACTGGAAAGTTTTCTTTTCTCAATCGTACCATCAGAGACTGGAATGCTTTACCTGCAGACTTACTAAAGGCTTTACCAATAACCAAAAATGTATTTAAAAATAGGCTTAAGGACTTTACTAATAGACGGTAGTTTATTATGCACACTATTTAAAGGGTGTAATTGATGTTTTATTATTTGAAGTGTTGTATCAGTGAAGAAGTGTGTTGTGTCAGTGAAATGTGTTGTGGCAGTGAAATGTCTTATATAAGTGAAGTTGTTTCTGTCGGTGATGCTTTATAGTTTATAGTGGTAGTGCAAAGTATTTGAACAGTGAAATGTTTTTGATCCATTCAAATTTTGTACTTCATAACGTACCTCGTTTATCTATATTTTTGCTGTACTGTAGTTTGAAATCAAGTCACTGCAGCTATCTACGAACGGTCTATGTTACTTCTACAATGTTCTTTGAGTAGTTTTATCGTGGACCATAGTTATGAGAAATGATGATAGTTGTTTATGGAACGAAAATTAGCTTAAATATATATTTTCATTCAATTCAAGCACCATGTCCTGGCACGGTTCCCTTGTTATGTGTTGCGAGTTCGAGTTTCGTTGACGACTGGGATTTTTCGTTGACTATTACTCTCTTACTACGTCATACTACTTTTGACCAATAAAACGGTACGAAGGGACGTATTTCAGCCAATCATGGCTGCTTATCGCACAATTTTATCGCGTCCCTAGCATTTGTTTCTTTGTTTCCAACATTTGAAACTGCGCTGGTCTGGACGTCAAAATATATATATATATATATATATATATATATATATATATATATATATATATATATAATTACAAACCACTCCAGTCGATGCACAGCAGTTTCAAATATGACTCGCATTGGCATTCAAGAACAAGAATTAATAAAAATCACTGATCATACGTATGCATCTTCTGAAATCCGATTTACAAATAAATGAAGAGCACCATTCGGAAATCCTGAATAAGTTAAATACACCATGTAGGCCTAAATTAACGAGTTCCACTTCTATTACGCACACGTCCAATATAACATCAATTGAACCACCAACCAAATTCAAATTTGAAAATTGTACATTCAATAATTATTCCTTTTAAAATTATTCATTCGGAAATCCTGAATAAGTTGAATACACCATGTAGGCCTAAATCAACGAGTTCCACTTCTATTACGCACACGTCCAATATAATATCAATTGAACCACCAACCACATTCAAATTTGAAAATTGTACATTCAATAATTATTCCTTTTAAAATTATTCATGTTTATTTTTATGTCATCGTCGTTAATTAAAACTTTTCTAACACTTGTGTACAGTGTATTAGGTTATGTTATAGCTTCTGCTATATGATATTATGGATAGTCACGTATCAGAGATTGTTTAATATTAAGATTTATTGAAAATCATCTGTCAAGTGACGTTGATTACTGGGATTCGGATAATTGAAGTGGAATTTAGCATTTTAATAAAAATGAAACTGAATCAACAAAGCCTTCTTGACTAGTAACATTGCCATCGTGTATAGATCGAGAACTTCTCGACGAGAAGGCATTGCTCACTACTGCCATCTAGGATGCATCTAGCGTAATATTTGTAATATTGAGATGGTACAATAATACATTTGAAGACAGTTGTATTTTCGTAAGTCAATTAATATTTTATTGTATTGGAGTACTTCATTACTTCTAATCTTTATATACTTTCTTCTAATCGTGTAATAGTCAATTAAATCCCACTCGAGTTTTGATTTTCTCTAGATAAATCAAAACGTCTAGTGAGATTACTGTTGAAAAATCAATAGTGATACTTGCGTTGAGCAAGATCACAGTTGAAGTTTTTGTCGGAGTTCTCCCGTTTCCTCATGTTACACTTACAGATTTATGACTTCCTACACAAACACCTCTGACAATTCCATCCTGTCCCCTCGTCCCAACATTGCACAGTTGCCACAATTCTGGTGACCTTCGAAATCAATCTGACGGGATTCTTGGAATTCGGAAAAGATGCGACAGCTCTGCCTTCACGTGGATTTGACGGGAACATGTCAATTCTTCTGAACGAAGGTTGTGATTGGTTAATAAGAGGAGAAGACAAGACTTCCGTCACAATAAGGAAGACATTTATTTATGACAACCAATTAGTAGTGGGCTGTAGAAGGTCTGTCGGCAAAGTCCTTTCTATGAAACTGCGCTGCATGAAATAAAATAAGGTATAACTGATGTTTAATTACGATCAGTAGGCTATTGTTCCTTTCAGCTGCCAACAGCATAAAACCTCGTTTTGATGTACTGATAAATAAAAATATAAGAAAATGATATTGTACATGTAAGTAGCTATAGAATTTATACAGGGACATCATTTTATTTTTACTAACATTTTTAATATTAACCTGTCTATACCTTTAGAGAGCCGGAAACACCGCTTGCTCCCCCCTCCAAGACTGGAGTTCGATGATACTGGCGTAAAACACAAATCACTCTACTAGGTATAGGAAGGAAGAAAAGTAGTTCATCCATTTATGTAAACTAGGAAATATCGCGATTTTGAGTTTGATAATTTTCATTAGGTTTTTCTTTAATCAAAGTACAGTACTGTATTAAGAATAAGTGTTTTTACTCACGAAGTGAGTTATCCATGCGAACGTATTCATTATGCAGTGTATATTATACTGTGTACAGCACATTAGCGTACAATATAGAGAAAGAAGTTAAATTGAAAAATAATCATAATATGAATATTTAAACGCAATTTTGAAAATGGTGGCCGTTCATTTCAATACAGGCTTCAGTTCTTTTGTGCATATTATCGCACTATAGACTATTGCATCTAATTCCAATTGCCAGTTTCGTCCTTCGTACTAGTAACTCATGTTGAAATAATTCTGTACCTACTCTACGTACTGTAAATTCAATCTTCACTTCTGCCCGACCCGAAAATATAAAATTACTCAGACATGCTATCTACTGTCCGTCCAAGTGGTTATGCCGCAGGATTGTAGAAAGGGAGGAAATCACGTGACAGTTAATTACTTAACGAGGCCCTTTTATTTAAGTTAAATTAAACAGCTGTATAATATTACGTAAACTTCCAATTCCTAAGAGAAATTAATGTTTTCAGAAAAGAGCTAAGACAGCCCAGCTATTACAGAGGGGCTAGCAGAAGCAGGTGGGGGGAATCGGGATGCGACGTAGGCAAACGGACAGTACCTGTGCGAAAATATGATTCAATATCGAAAGCTCTTTCGTCACCGGAAAACGCGAACATATTTCTGGAACGTACTATACTCAGTAACTCAGTACTGCTTACTATCTGCGGTCTTGGTTCTGTGTGGAGTTGGAACTTCCTTAGTAGAAGGGGTGGGAGTGAAGTACATTAAAAACTCAGGTAAAATAAAAATTGAAGTAAAAATAAAATGATGTTCCTGTATTACTTCTGTAAAATAAATATTTCTTTATTAATTAATAATAGTCCAAGATAGTTTTGCAAACACTGAACGGGAATTCATTTCATAAACACTCGGAATAGTTCTTCCTTTTGTGTATATTTTGTACGAGATCACCCCTTCTTCCAGTCCACCCTATACTGAGCGCAGCTAATATGTGCATTCCGCTCATGAACTGTGAGCCGGCTCGGAGAGCGCAAACCTAGTGCAGACCTGATCTAATATGTTGCAGTGCTGGGTCTTAGCGACACTCTTCGAATAGCATCAGTACCAGTACATACCTTAGCGCCGTTCTTGAGCAGTTGTTTTGCTGTGGCCAGTCCAATGCCTTGAGCTGCTCCAGTCACTAACGCCACTTGGTCCTTCAGATCCATCGTGTCCTATGCGAGTTGAATCTGTACACAGAACGATGTTATACTGCAATAAGAACAGTATAGTAGCTTATATACTGGCGATACGTGCACTGAAATGGAGTTACAATTTAGCAGGGAATATGGAATCTCACTGTAATTGTGAAATCATTTAGGCCTAGCTATACACGAGTATCTATGTTGCAACTTTTCTCCAAGGCTTACTCTTATCTCAACCTACGTTATCATATAAGGTAATGGCGGGTAACTGTGCTCATTTTTCCAGCGTTGTGGCTGAGGGGTTAATGAGTCAAACTCCGAATCCAGCGGTCCCGGGTTCGATTCCCGGTCAGGACGAGTTGCCTGGGTGAAGTTTTTTTCGGGGGTTTTCCCTCACTCCTATGGATGAATATCAGGTAACTTTATCAGGCGATTGGGTCCACACCAGTGGAGTAACGGTCAGCGCGTCTGGCCGCGAAACCAGGTGGCCCGGGTTAGATTCCCGGTCCGGGCAAATTACCTGGTTGAGGTTTCTTTCCGGGGTTTTCCCTCAACCTAAGATGAGCAAATGCTGGGTAACTTTCGGTGCTGGACCCCGGACTCATTTCACCGGCATTATCACCTTCATCTCATTCAGACGCTAAATAACCTAAGCTGTTGATAAAGCGTCGTAAAATAACCTACTAAAATAAAAAAATAAAAATCAGGCGATTGGAACCCTACTCATCTTCGCCACTTCCCTTCCTCCCCCATCATCCTTTCGTCATCATCCCGTTTCTGGTTTTTCAGATCACTCTACAGGCGGCCTCCCGGAACTACTGGCTCTCTCGACCGGCCTCCGTGGAATGTAGCTGAGCGATGTTGGATGGCTTCTGCAATAGCACCCAAGGCGGACCTACTCGGGGGAGGAGTTTCGCCTCGGACCGACAGGGGGGCCTTGGGGGAAGTTGCCGAAGCAGGATTGGTATATGGATTTCTGTCGGCTGTAGGGAACGGTCGTTAGGGAGTCATGTGGTTGGGTTGGTGCGCGTAAAGGATCTTTGGCATGCAACTCATTCCATATCGAGGGTTAGCGCAGTAGATCTCAACAGGTCGCAGTGCTGGGCCATCTGTGCCCCTTTCACTTCTCACCTCCAGCTGTGCTCACTTAGTTTTAATTCGCTCATAATGTGGTCGTCTGTGATTATTTTGTAACATTAAGTATGAACTTAAAGAAAGTTTAAGAATATTTATGCATTATAATAATTTATTGTGGCATACAAGTTTAGACAAGTTGGGGAATACGAACACTTAGACGACATATGCGGTTAAGCGTACGCAAAGTGTCGACTAACTGTGCGCACTTTTTAATGTATGTTTTCTTTAGTTTTACTGAGTTACAACATGCCTGTATTGCAACAACTTAGCCTATTAACAGAGATAACAAAGAAATGTTCATGTCCTTATATAACGTGTACAACTCGTGCCACCATTCGCCACATCCATTACACTGTACACAATCTTTTTCACTATATGTATTTCCCACATGTAGACAATCAAAATAGTTCATTACAACATGTGTCCGAAAATGCTTCATTTCCGAGTTATGGCCTTCACAACATTGAAATTCACCGGAACGTTTTTCTTTCCGCAGGTCGTTGTCATTACAGAAAATGTTCAAAATGTCCACCTCCTGCTTGAATACAGACCTCACATCGATGTCTCATTGACCTGCAAACTCGTGCAGGGTAATCTGCTGGTGACAGGGCCTGTACACGTTGCAAATGATAAGGATACAATTGATACTCTTTCAACAGTCTCCAGACAATCGTATAAGGAACATTGACTTGCAACGCTACCCTTCGTGTGCTGATAGAAGGAGTCATGTTCACAGCCTCCAGAATCTCCTCCTGTACCGTACTTCTGGAGTTGTAGATCTTGGTCGTCCCCTTCCCAAACCAGGAGAGTTAAATTTTCCATACTCGCACAGACGGTAATGGAGACGTACAAATGTTTTCCGATCTGGACATTGTCGCTGTGGGTACCTCTCGTGGTACAAACGACGAGCCAGCGCAACATTGCCGTCCGCCTTACCTTACATGAAGTGTATCTCTGCCAGCTCTTGATTTGAATACATGTCGCACAGTCTAACGCCTACACAACACTGAATGTAACCTTCGCCTCGGAATGAACTGTCAGAGTGCCCTCTTAATGTCTCCTTTGACGGCAACGATCTGTGGAAAGAAAAACGTTCCGGTGAATTTCAATGTTGTGAAGGCCATAACTCGGAAATGAAGCATTTCCGGACACATGTTGTAATGAACTATTTTGATTGTCTACATGTGGGAAATACATACCTGAAATTATGCCCTGTATTTTTGAAACACTCTGTAGATTCATCACACCCAGTGCAGATATGTCTTCTCTGAAGGAGTTTGTTTCATTCATTCATTCATTCATTCATTCATTCATTCATTCATTCATTCATTCATTCATTCATTCATTCATTTTGTTCCATAGATCTTACATGAGCAATGAAGCTTTAAGATGTGGAACAAGTTAAAATTTTACAATATTACAATTACAATTTTTACAAATTTTTATAGTTTTACAATTTAGTAATTTTCTACAATTTTTACAATTTTGTGCAATTTTTTACAATATTTTGGCGAGATGTAGTGAGATGAGGTGAGGTCCGAGGATTCGCCAAAATATTATCCGGCATTTGCCTTTTGGTTTGGGGAAAACCTCGGAAAAACCCAACCAGGTAATCAAATCAAAGGAGGGTAATCTAATCAAAGGGGTTGATGCCAAGGACTCGCCATAGACCATCCGGCTTCAGTCCCACGGCTGAATGTTCTAGGCTGGAATGTCAGCTGTCGTGCAGTGAGGTTTTCTATTGGGTTGCTTCCTATTTTTTACATCTTTTTGTTATTTTGAACACTTGAGAACCCGATTTTGAAAGCTAGTTTTCAGTTCTTACTTTCAGCCTTTCTTGTTGGCTGCAGCCCTCTGGCAGCTCCCTCAATCTTTTTTGCCTCATCAAACTGTCTTTGTGTGAGACATAATTTTTCAGTTTTCCTTTCATACTTCTCCATGTCACTCTGAGAGAGGAACATAGGTTAAGGGTGTTTGAGAATAAGGTGCTTAGGAAAATATTTGGAGCTAAGCGGGATGAAGTTACAGGAGAATGGAGAAAGTTACACAATGCAGAACTGCACGCATTGTATTCTTCACCTGACATAATTAGGAACATTAAATCCAGATGTTTGAGATGGGCAGGGCATGTAGCACGTATGGGCGAATCAAGAAATGCATATAGAGTGTTAGTTGGGAGACCGGAGGGAAAAAGATCTTTGGGGAGGCCGAGACGTAGATGGGAGGATAATATTAAAATGGATTTGAGGGACGTGGGATATGATGATAGAGACTGGATTAATCTTGCACAGGATAGGGACCGTTGGCGGGCTTATGTGAGGGCGGCAATGAACCTTCGGGTTCCTTAAAAGGCAGTAAGTAAGTAAGTAAACTTCTCCATGTCTTCTTTAACTACAAGAAATAAATACAAACAATTATCTTCATCGTATATAAAATGGCAATGGAAGAGCAAAATAGAGATCTGCGAGATAAAGCGTCGTAAAATTAGCCTATCGCATAAGCTGCCAGGTGGAAAGAAAGTGTACACAAACTTGAATCCGGCGCGCACACTTGCCCGGCCGCGGTAATGTCTCGTTCAATCCGGTGTAGATGAAAAAAGTGCTACTACTGTGCTCCAACCACAAAAAAGTCTCTGCGGAATGAAACGCAGCGGGGTAATGCTGTGAATGAATGTTGATTTCATAAGATATCTTAAGGTCACACACGTGGGTACTCGTATCTCTATTGGCTCGCTCTCACAGCACAAACGATAACATTGATACACACATATTGATACTACCCTAGTTACAAAATTAGATCACTGTTAATCTCCTGGTCTTTTAATCCCTCCATATAGGAAATAACATATGCAGGAGAGCGCATGGTTTTTAAACTGACGTTATAACGATAATATTATCTATCTACTTCGCTCCAATAGATGACGCAATAGTAAGCACATTCCTTCTACGGTTGATCTCCTGGTTGGAGAACAGGATAGGTATCCTACTATACTAAAAGCCAGGTTATGAACCGACCAAACAGGAAGTAGTTGACAGGGCGAGAGGAAAGTGCGGTTTAGAGGGGTAGCCTGTGCAGCGATGACACGTTGAATATGGCGGGGCGGAGGGGGGAAGGAGAACGGAGCTTTTCATTGGACCTCACGTGAAAATGTAGTCTGGTAACGAAAATCTGGCAACGGAATCACGGAGACAGTGTAGCCAAACTTCCCAGTTCATTTGCAGTACCACGTGCGTTACGAGTCGCATTTCGTACCAGCGTCATTAGCTCGTGCTTAAAAACAGTAATTTTAGTTACTAATATTGTTGATAGTGTTATCGAGAACTGTAGACAGTAGTCATTTTAAACATATCGGTGACAAACGCTGAACACGCTTTGAATCTCGCGCCACTATGTGGCAATAGAGCTCAGAAAGAGAGCAATAGAACGTTATTTCCGGTTTAGTCGGTTCATTACCTGGCTTTTAGTATAGCTAAACTTAGCGCGGACTCCTCGTCGCGCGCATGTTATACCCCTCTTACCCCCCTGCAGTAGGCGCGAGAGCATGCTGGGAACGGGAGCATACGTCATCTGCGCGAGACAGTCACGCCCGCTGGTTTCTGCGCACTGAGTTTTCCTTGTTGGATGCCTACTGGGTGTTCATTTCAAAGTGTGTCATGACGTCACTGTTGTGAGTCAGCGAATAGAAGCGAGTTTCAGCTTTTATGTCAGAGAAGTTGCCTATTAATCCAGGCGTTCAATCTGAACTTGAGAACGTGTATGGTATAACTTGAACGTCGTAGCAACAAATGGCGGCCTGTACGGTCTGTGTGCTACCATAACCTCTTTCGAACTGTGTTTTGCGCGGGCAAGTAGTACGCAGGGTATTTGTTATCATCGGTTGCGTACCGCAAAATTCCACTATACAAATCAAATGCTCCGTGTCCTTGTTGACCGTCGAAATTAATGTCAACAAATACGTAAGTAATCGTCTTATCCCTCTCCACATTTCCCGACAGTAAGAAAAAAAACTCACCTCAGTACGTGTTTCGAAACAGTTCACATTCCTGCCACTACTGGCGTTACCGTACGTATCGGTATGTACTCTTCAGAATGAACGCCGTACTTGCCAGTCAACTTCTCTGGCACATAGGTAATACTCCTCTGCGGAAGTGTAGGAACAATGAATTCTCTAGGCTCATTGGCTAGCCACATGACGGCATACAGCGAGCCATCACACACTTTGAACTGAACACGCAGTATAGTTCTCGACGGGAATAACGGCGTCCTCACCAGCAATAATAGCATTGTCCAAGGTATTAATAGTGATATGATACATTTATTGCGGAGAGACCAATACCTTATCTTACTTCATCGCGAAATTACAGTTAAGTTAGCGAAACATGACAACGTATACCTGTTTCAATAATATAATCCTACGAATACAACATTCACAGCGTTAATACAACCTCTTACAGATCACACTAACTAGACTGTTAGCTGTCGTCCACTGATACTAACGGCTGAAAAAATCGGCTGCGTATACTTGGCCGCCTGCGCACAGTTACCCTCCATTACCTTACAGTTACCGCAGATATAAAATGTAATAAGAAGTTGAAATGACTTCTTCCTAATTAGAATATCACGCTGGGTAACTTTCGCAGCTGGAACCTGGTTTCAGTTTGCTGGCATTATCACCTCAATTTCACTCATACGCTAGATCAGTGGTTCCCAACCTTTTTTGACTGACGACACACTTTATTGAACCCCCACGATATCGCGACACACGTATTTGTTTTTAATAATAATAATAATAATAATAATAATAATAATAATAATAATAATAATCACCAGTGATTTCTTCTGGAGAAAATGGTGGTGGAACTCTGTGTAGAATATTTTATAGCGAACGGGGAGATGATTACTGTTCATTGCACGGGAATTTTGTTGTTTTTAACAATCCTTTCGTTCAACTAAAGGCTGGTTCACAATAAACCGGGAACGAGAACCAGAATGAAAATGAGAAGCAGAGGACGTGAATATGAAAATTTTTAATTCACAATAAACCGAGAACGTAGACGACTATGCATATCGATATGTATGTCAATAACGATATGTAAAGTCGATATTACGCATGCTGATGTTATTTGTGTATAATTGACCAATGGCGTTCTCTCACGAGTACAAGGCAGCCAACATAAACACAGGTTAACCAACTTCGAAATTTCAACTGAAACATTTCATTAGGTACGGTGCTATAAATATGCCCATGCATCTTTATTATCACAACCTATTTTAAGTCTACCATAACGTAAAATAATTACAGAAGAAACATTTGTAATAGAACAAAAATGAACACAACAGTAGTTATTGAATTGAAGCATGAATATGTAGTGTGTAATACAACCAATACAGTAATAAAATATGATTCGCTTCCGATCGGTGTTCAAAGATGCAGTTATTAAAAGCCACGTATTCTCCTTCATTTTCTCATCTTTATACGAGGCGCGCCGCTTATAGTAAACGTGAGGATTTTCCTCAACACTCAATATTAGAATCTCATCAAATAAAACTTGCTCCATGATGCACAGCACAGAACAAAATAATGCATAAGTTATGTCACGGTCTTCTTGCTACAAAATATACGACGACAAAATAGCTTTTAGATGGCAATAGAATGATTCTAGTGGGCTGTGATCGGAAACATGAACGCCAAAGTTGAATCTTGGCCAACTCTCCGTTCCCGATCCCGGGCTCTGGCAAGCTTTTCGTTAATTGTGAATGCTCACATTTAAATGTACACATTTTAACAATTTTACCGTTTCCGGTTTATTGTGAACCAGCCTTAAGACTTTCAAGTTACTGTACAGGACTGGTAACTGTGTCCGCGGTCTTGTTGGTGAGGAAAAGGTTTTCTGAGGGAAACGAAGAGGGAGGGGGGAGTTGAGCTTATTGGTAAACGTACTATTATGCGTGCAAGAAACATTTCCTCTTTCCTTGTCTTCGCGCAGGCTTGCAGTGGGATGCAAACGGAGTCGCGTTTCACGCGGATTCTTCAGAAGATGAACTGCCATTTTCACTATCGCTGCCCCCGGCTTCACTATCAGTATCAGTGTTCAAGTTGATTGATATTTGGTCAATTACATCTGGAACTACTCCGTCCTTTTCCCAGTATTCTGCTTCTAAATTGGCGACGTGGTGGCAGAAACCTGCCCAATCTTGTCGTGTTACCTCCTGTATTGCGTTCTTCGTAGTTTCGCGCAGCTTTGTTAAAGACAAATCTCCTGTAACATTCGTGTCCCTTACAATTCTCTTGATTTTCGACCATGCGAGTTCGATGGCATTTAGATCACACATATATGGAGGAAGACGTATCACAACATGTCCACTACCTGACAACATGTTATTTATTCTATACGTCTTCTCCTTTGGTTTCAGTGGAAGAATCAGTTTATAAAGGTCGTTCTTACGCATTATCTCATTGCACTCGACTCCTTTCTTTCGCAGCCACTCTATCATGTCCCCTTTGAGGGCATAGGTTGATGGCGCTTTATCAACCTGAATACAATGGTATGGTGCATTGTCTAAAACGACAACAGAATTTGGCTGAAGATTTGGCATAAGTTGATTAACTACCCACTTTTGAAAATTGCCGCTATTCATTTGCCCATGGTAGTCTCCTGTTGTAGAGCCAGCTTTGTATATTAGTTCTGCACCGGCAAGAAAACCACTTGCGCCCCCGGCATGTAGTATGATCAGTCTGTTCCCCGAATTCATATTGTCCTGAACTCCCATTACGTCATAACTTTGCCAACATCTTCGGTGAGTTAGATTGCTATCGACCCACGTCTCGTCTACGTACACAATTTCACGTCCTTCTCGATACTTCTTCATTTTACGCAGATAGTTTGCACTCCAATCAATAATGTCCGGTCTTTCTACCAAGATTTTTCGTTCTGACTGGCATTTCCTCCATCTAAACCCCATGCTTTTCACGACTCTGTTTAGTGATTTTCTGCCCCAAGGAAAATTGATTTTTTCTTTAATTACCGTCAAAAGTTCAGGTATTGTTGGCACTCTCTTTTCTTGAATATCAAAGTCTTGTATTGTATTTCTTATAACACACTTGTCGAAGTCGTCTACATGCAGTATATTACGAGACATTATTCGTCTCTTCTTTCCAGGCGATTTCAGAAGTCTGTCCGGACTGTTTTCTTTTCTTATCTTATGTTCCTTCCTAATCTTCTTTATTGTACTATATCCCACTCCAGTGTATTCGGCCGCTCTTTCAGTTGATTTATTTAAGGGAATCCTCAAATGTTTTTGCACTCTTTCCTCATCGCACTTCTCTATGATGTTAGCTATTATTTCTCTTGCTTCACTATGAATAGTTGTGTTTGCCTTTCTACTAGCCATACTAAACGAAAGTGTTTAAGACTATCGTTCTTGCTAATATCACTGCTCTATCATCTCGCACTATTATTCCTATACTATAGCTATACACATCCTATACTATTTTATCACTACACTACACTACACTATACTAATCCTATACTAAATATACGCACTACACTGAATTACACAGTTTTACTGTAATTACTGTATAAGGAAGTTCTGAATTGAACAATGTAAAGAATACTGTAAACTCAAGTTGACTGCACTCTCGCAATATATATTCAGAACTGGTAATTGTCTGCCAATGTCATAGCAAAGCCACCCCCATCCCGAACCTCTAGTACCTACCCTCTTCCCCGCGGTTGCGGTAGACCCCTCTCATACGGACACAGTTACTAGTCCTCCACAGTATAAGCCGTTCCAGCGCGTTCAGCTAGAACAAAACCACTGATAACAACTTACATGTAGTTTCGGACATTCAGTGTTATAGATAGGTCGATGTTAACAGGCAATCGAAAATTCTAAAAATAATAATAAAAAAAAGCAGTTATTTGAGTGGGATTAGAAAAAAAAGCAAATGTACTTGTGTGTCAAAAATACCAACCTATCTATACTGGATGTCCAATAAAAGATTTTTATTACCGTTTTTTAAAACTCACTTACAGTATTTAAATTAATGTGAAGTCTGCGCTTGATGAGTTGCACAGAGTTTCTCTATACGTGATCTTATGGTTGACAGGTCAACACGTAAATCATCTTCGAGATGCAACAGTCTATTTTTAGATTTCGCAATTTTCATAGTAGAAAAATGCTGTTTCACACAAGTATAAATTTGAAAACAGCAGTTCAAAATAAATTTTTAGTTTATTCGGCACCATGGACTGATTTGACAAAACATTTCAGCATATAAGACACTCGGGATTTTGTGTATATTCATCTCCACGCCACGTAAAACCATATTGCAAGTATTGATCACTATATTTACGAAATGCAGTACGTTTTTATGAACCCTGAAGGGAATTTTCGCTCACATTATTTGAATTAGAACTGCTGTCACCTAACCCACACCTTAATTCAGATTGTCTTTTTCGAATTAAAAATTTGTCCATGATAAAGTCTAAATGAAGCAGTTTTGATGAAATAGTTGCACTGTCACCTACTTACACGTACTTTGGCTGTATACTGAAACTGATTAATGTATTCTCACGATTCTGAACTCTGTTGTTTACTACGTAGGACTGGTTTTTACTAAGTGGGAATAGTTAACAAATTACAAAGCATTGTTGCAGGTGTTCGATTTAATTCGAATTATCGCCAGGCAGAAAAATTAAACTGAGCATTGTTGCAGGTGTTCACGTTCATATCAAAGACTTCGTTATAAATTCATATTCATATTTATTGTCATGAAACGTCTTTCAGGTAATGGCTTCCCTCACATTTCTGCATACGGACCACCACTACCTTGCTTACATTCCATCCTATATCCTTTATATTTCTCTTATCATCTATGACTCCCCCAGTCTGCCAAATATCTAAAGTTTAACCACAGTCTACTATATACAGTCGCGAAGCTTGAGGTGTTTTTTTGCAAATCTCGTGATAAAGCGCTCCAAGCGGTTAGCAACTAGAAACAATAGACTATCCATGGTCGACTTTGGACTGTGTCGTATTTCTATCGAGTGCTAGCTCGTTGCGTATTTCACATTGATGCTTGTGAAATGTTCGTTATTGGTTATAATGAAAATGTTAATGGCTAAAATATAATAATTGGAATAATAATATGGGACAAGGAGGAGACGTTTGCAGTGCTATAAATTGTAGCAACAATAAGAGAAAGAGGCCAGAGTTATCCTTTTTCCGATTTCCGAAAGATTCAGAAAGGTTCCTGGGTTTCCACAAGCATGCTGTGCAGAAACAAAACTGTTAATTTGAAGTTCTTTGTGACTGTTAGAATACATTATATCCTTAAATTTCACAATGAAATGTTTCAGTCTAACCGAAAGGACATTAGATACCGGTCAAAGTTCTGTCATTTAGGCTGCTAAATTTCCAGAGAAATAAAGGTTAGGTCTACTTTTTTTTCAGAGGATATATTTTTAATTGTAGCTATTAATTTTGTTATTATTTTTATGTGTTATTTTACTAAAGACGTAGAAAAATTAAATTTGTTTTAATGAACTTTACTGATCACGTTTTATTTTCAATTCTGGTGGGATTATTATTGCTTAGGCCTAATTTTTTCTTCAAAGGATATGTTTTTAATTATAGCTGTTAAGTTTGTTGTTATTTTTATTTGTTGCTTTACTAGAGACGTAGAAAAAGTCTGTTACAATAAAATGTATTGATCACGTTTTATTTCCAATTCTGGTGTGATTATTATTGCTTAACCTCATCCCACTTTGTTAACTACGTAAGCCTACACTACAAGTACCGGTACACGTAAGTTACTCCATTAATTCATATTTCCAATATTATTGTTGTAAAGAGAAATGCAAATTATTATTTATTGGTTTCAATTCATAGTTAATTATCGCTATAATCTTGAATGAGTGAAGCTATTATAGTAAATTTCAGTTCGTTTTGCACAAACAAAAATTATATTAACTTATTTCTTGCAGGTATCTTCGAGTTTATGGTGGAATTTAATATACTTCATTAAAATAATAAATTAACTTTATGCATTTAATATTTCAATAATGGAAGGAAGGTGTTAATTTTTCCAAAAGAACACAACGAAAGTGTAACATATTTTGTCGGCTGCTAGGAGAGAGCTACGATGATGAGGCGATAGTAGCGATCCTAGTGGTGGGCAACTACCCCTGTTTGCATTTTTACTACATATTGAGCTTCGCGACTGTATATTATAGTAGACTGTGGTTTAACCCTGCTTCTGCCTATCTCTTCTTTCTGATGTACAGTAGAGGTGGGGAAAAAATAACGTAACAGTTATTTTGGAACCGTTCCTTGTTTGGAACTGTTCCAAAAAGTAAGAGCACCTTGGAACACTATGTTCCAAAATAACAGTGTTGCTCTGAGCTAGTACGAAATACTTGCGGTTACAAATACTCGTTTCACTTTGGAATACATTATGACAACGCCTGTTCCTCAGAACGGAACATGTTTGGTACTATTGAAAGCAGTGACGCCAACTTTTGAAAAACAGTGGGTGGGCTCAAACATTTGACGAGCCTTAAGTTAAATAAATCTCACAACACGATAAATTATTGGGTGGGCTCGGATTCCACGAGTCTTTAAAAAATGTACACATTATCTTGGAACTGATGTTAATTAAGTATAGGATTCTATCAAATCATAATGCCTGTATTATAGTAACTACATTGTGAATTTTATCAAGGGAGATGAAAATATATAGGTTATGTTTTATTTCCAAATATTTTACAGTTTTAGTTTCATTACCAATTCTTGAAATTAAACTAAAATCTGTTGAAACATGACTATTATTGAAGTTCTTTTGTTTAAAAAAAAAGTACAACGGTAAATTTTCATATTTCATTACAATGAGATTATTATTCTTCATGACGGTATATTATTAATATGAATTTTTGCACGGCCGAAATGATTATAACTTTTATTTTCGCATTTTTGGAGAATTTGAACACTACTGTGACCTTCAGCTAAGCAGAAGAGGAAGAATAGGTTAGGTTTTATTTACCACTGGGATTGGTAAACATTTAAATGATACATAACGTTAAACATTTTTTTCTTTTCTATTTTAACTTTTCCTATAGTGAAGTGGAATTAGGGCCTAACAATAATAAAGAAAACTTTTGTTCCAAAATGCACAGGGCCTAATAATAATAATAATAATAATAATAATAATAATAATAATAATAATAATAATAATCACTTTTATTCCAAAATGCACAGGGCCTAATAATAATGATCACTTTCGTCCTAAAATGCACAGGGCCTAATAATAATGAACATCACTTTCGTCCCAAAATGCACAGTACTTAGTAATAATGATCACTTTCGTCCCAAAATGCACAGTACTTAGTAATAATGATCACTTTCGTCCCAAAATGCACAGGGCCTAATAATAATGATCACTTTCGTCCCAAAATGCACAGTACTTAGTAATAATGATCACTTTCGTTCCAAAATGCACAGGGCCTAATAATAATGATCACTTTCGTCCCAAAATGCACAGTACTTAGTAATAATGATCACTTTCGTCCCAAAATGCACAGTACTTAGTAATAATGATCACTTTCGTCCCAAAATGCACAGTACTTAGTAATAATGATCACTTTCGTCCCAAAATGCACAGGGCCTAATAATAATGATCACTTTCGTCCCAAAATGCACAGTACTTAGTAATAATGATCACTTTCGTTCCAAAATGCACAGGGCCTAATAATAATAATAATAATAATAATAATAATAATAATAATAATAATAATAATAATCACTTTTGTTCCAAAATGCACAGGGCCTAATAATAATGAAGATTACTTTCGTCCGAAAATGCACAGTACTTAGTAATAATGATCACTTTTGCTTCAAAATGCACATGACCTAATAATAATGATCACTTTCGTCCCAAAATGCACAGGACCTAATAATAATAATAATAATAATAATAATAATAATAATAATAATAATAATAATAATAATAACTTTTCTTCCAAAATGCACAGGGCCTAATAATAATGATCACTTTCGTCCCAAAATGCACAGTACTTAGTAATAATGATCACTTTTGTTTCAAAATGCACATCTCAGCCTAGTGTGGAAGGTTTGTGTAAAACACTCTAGCTTCGTGTCCGCAAAACTCCTTCAAAATCTGGAGGTCGTGATAATAATAATAATAATAATAATAATAATAATAATAATAATAATAATAATAATAATAATAATAATAATAATAACTTTTCTTCCAAAATGCACAGGGCCTAATAATAATGATCACTTTCGTCCCAAAATGCACAGTACTTAGTAATAATGATCACTTTTGTTTCAAAATGCACATCTCAGCCTAGTGTGGAAGGTTTGTGTAAAACACTCTAGCTTCGTGTCCGCAAAACTCCTTCAAAATCTGGAGGTCCTGATACTTTTCCTTCGATATTACTAGAGGACCTGTAAAGAAGTTTCGTTATTAGAAATAATGTTAGCGATATTTAAATTATTAGCAGATATAAAATAAATTATTCAAGATAATTTGTATTTTACCTCTGTAAGCAGGACATGGGTATTCTTCAGATTGCTGCTCTCGAATTCGCAGTGAAGCTCTCAACACCGATGAAATCCAAGCTCCATTATACGTATCTCGATGTTGAATGAGGCGGGGGTGTTCTTTTGTGATGATTGCCTCTCTGATGGGCCTTGTAAGAAATGGACATTTCCTCCAATATTTCTGCTGCAGAAATGACTCCCAACTTCCGATCATATCTTGATTGACCAACACAACATCAAAAGGTTTAGGTTTACATCGAGCTTGTACCACGATCCGCACCCAATCCATTGGGACTTCTGCTACTGCTTTTGTATTAATCAGTCGCATATTTTTATCACATTCCATATACGAGTGTCCCCTAATGGGAAAAGTTACTTCCACTGTGTCCAGAAGTTTCAGTTCATTCACAAGATAATTAAGATACCTCAGAACAGTATAATTCTTGTTCTGGCCTGAACATGAATCACAAAAAATTTCAAGATGTCTGACTTTCTTGTCCATTATTTCTGTCACAAAGTGATTTAAAAAGGATACGACTTCATTGGCTCCTTTTCTACCAATATCTTCAGTGTAAGTATAAAACACTGAAGTTTCATCTGAAAGTTGATGAATATTGAAAGAGTAAACAGATAATTGCCTTCTGTAATAGACATCATTGGTACTAATGTTCGGTAAGCATAACTTTTTTTGGTAGGCCATGCAAATTGCTTCTGTTTCTTCAGACTTCCGACTTCTTAAACGAGCATTCCTCTTTCTGGTATAAAATGTTTCAGCTTTGAGTTTATGGATCTTGTTGTTATAGGTGATCTTATTAATTTCTTCCAAAACTTGTTTCTTCATGTCGCCATCTAAATTATTTTCAGACAGTCTTGCATTCAGCACTTTCATCTCAGCTGTGTACTTATCACAGGCTGAGCATGTATCACTCCTTGGATATCCAAACGCTATATTGAATTTGGTGTTGAAAACTGTTCTATATGTTTCATATGAAATTACTAAATTTTGGTATTTTTTCTTGAACATTTCATACATCTTTTTCACTGATAGTTCTTCTGGGAGATACAATTTCTTGGTCTTTTCATTGCTGTAATCACTTGATCTACCTTTAAACGAATTAATATGATCATAGATTGCCTTTCCTACTTCTTCCTTAATTTTCCATGGTCTATTTCCATGCTGACCCCTTCCATCACGAGGGGACACACCAGATTTCATACATTTTTGAAGTGTCATTAACCGTCGCCTTGTTATGCCATGTACTGCCATGAACGCTTTTCTGCATATCGATATTTCATGTACAATGTCCTCACGTTTCACTCTCACTCTGTAGTTAAAATTACACTCTCGAAACTGTGCTTCATCTTCATTCTTTCTTGATCGCCTTCGATAAACTGGAATTATTGTAATAAGGCCAGTCAGATGTAATGACTGTTGATTCCAATCTTCTAAATCATTAAATTGCCTTATAATACTTGATCTTTCTTCAGCACTTACTTTCTCAAAACACTTTAACTTACAGTTGCAGTCTTCTCCTATTTCATGTGATTGAACCCTTAATTTCTTCATGACTGCAGTCATTCTCCCCTGTACTTGATTTTTCTTAACACTGTTAGAAGTTGAAGGTCTCTGAGTTTCATCCTCAGATGAAGTACTCATCATTCAATAATACTTGTGCAGCAAATGCTGCAAACTAAGTTCATTAGATGTTCAAATAAACAGTTTTCAGATTTATTTTCAATGAAGAATACCGGACATTCTGAAAGTTATTTGCTTCCATAATAATGAAAGATACTCTCTCTCGAGCCAATACTAAAGAGAACCAAGCATATAAATATCTACACCACACCGCCATTAAATATATGAAAAAGACCCAACCTCACTTGATTAATAACTATAAAAATATTTGATTTTTAATCATATTATTATCTTACGTAAGTTTTATAGCTTTCAGTAACATATACTATATACATACTATTCAGACTCCAAAGCAGCTATTCTATCAATCGTCTCTAAACACACACCTTCATCTCAAACAGCAGAAATAACTAAAATGCTCTCTCAATTAATATCACTCAATAAAAGAATTGTATTCCAATGGATACCATCCCATTGTGGAATCCTGGGAAACGAGAATGCGGATGCTTTAGCAAAGAAGGGCAGCACTGCTACCTACAGACCTGTTACTAAATCTACGTATTACTCTGTGAAGAGATTTATTGAATCTACATACTTAGACTTCAACAAACAAAATTTGATAACACAATCCCAAGGGAAAAAATGGAACTCTCTGCATCAAAATCCACAGTTAATTCCCGATTTACCACGAAAATCTTCTGTAGCTGCATTTAGATTGGCAACAGGCCATGATTGTTTGGCTAGACACCTGCATAGAATTGGAATATATCAGTCCCTTGGCTGCCCATTGTGCAACTCAAACCAAGAAATGGATTCGGAACACCTCAAAATCTGTGCTTCAGTGGCTGGTCATGATAATATCTTTGAAAAATATTGGAGTGCAAGAGGTCAAATGACTTTATTGTGAAACGCCTGGCATTAGAAAACAACAACAACAACATATATATACTATATAGCCGCCACTCAGTAAAATATAGAAATCAAAATCTAATTTAAGTTATTCTCTACATCTACTTAAATAACCACAAAACGTTTCACTTTCATATCACAAAAATAGTCACATCATGGCATTAACTACAATAACATTTCATTTCTAATGGTAATAATGTCATCAAACCACCTCAAGTTTTGTAGTTTTTAATATCCAATACACAGCTGTATCCAAAAAATTACACACCACAGAATCGAACCTGTAAATTATTTTTAGTAAGTTAAGTTTTTTTTTAACCAATTTAATTTGAACACTATATATGTCAGCATTCTTGCAGATCATGGCCTTCTTGTAGTGTGTTTCGTTTTATTCTGAAATGCAATTAGCTAGTTAAGCTAGTTCTCAAAACTGATGACAGATGGATTTTGGAAAATTGGAAAATTATGTTGAAATATTGTCATTTCACTGAAAACTACTATTTTTCTGAAAAACGTTGAGTTCCAAGCTCATTTATTAAAATCCGTTCAGCCGTTTTCCCGCAATTTCCATTACCGGTTCAAATTACATATATAGATAATATTATTTAATAATAATATTAAAACTTTAGTGAAAAGTTTACAACACTTATACAGCTGAACTGAATTTCTCAAACTAAAAGGTATTATGCTTGTACATGGAGTTTATGCAGAAAGAATGAATTTTCTCATTATAACAATTATGCACAACAATTCCCTTCTTCTTGCTTTAACATGCATGCCAATCCATGAGGAAACTAAAAATTAAATCACACAAACAGTGGACAGAGCCACTGCCATCGTGATCTAGACCAGGCCGTAATGCAGGTTGTGTGACGTCATTCGATGAGTCGGGCTTTTCTATTTGAGTATACGGAGCTGAGTGAAATATATTACTTTATAGCGTGTCGGCGCTCAATTTTATTTAGTGTAATGTGTGTATAAGACCCCTTCACACTTCTTACTGCATAATATGTTGCAGAAATAATTACAAAACTGTGTTATTTTAATGCGAACGGAGTTTTACATGGCAACATAACCTGGTTGCATCAACATTTTAAGTTTGGAAAGGAAGCTATTTTGAGATTTAATAAAGAAGAATTATTTATATTGTGATTTTAATTTAGCACGTCTACCTTCCTTACTCGTAGGTACAAAATTTACCACAGTCCCTCCTATGAAATTAGTGTATGTACAGTTGTGTGTTAATCTGGTAGGTTAGATAAATACAATTCATTACAGCCCAGTAAAGTAGGGAACAAATAAATAATACAATTCAATTTTTATTCAATGTAATATGTGCATAAGTTCCATTTATGTGTTGCATAATGTGGCAGGAATAATAAATAAAACTGTGTTATTTTTATGTGAAGAGAATTTACCATGTTAACATAACCTTTCTGCGTCAACATTTTAGGCTTAAGTTGAGAACGAAAACGGTTTTGAGATTTAATAAAGAAGAATATATTTTTAGGATAAACTTCAGAACGCGGTTACCGTCCTTACTTATAGGCAGAAAATTCACCACAGTCCCTCATATGAAATGTACATACGTTATATTACTTAGTAGCGCTGAGGTATAGTTCCGGTAATTTCTGAACTGAAAACAGTTGAATTAATTTTTTGTGGAGATGCAAGGCATAATAAAATCCTGAACGAACCGAACTAATTTGTATATGCAAGATGTATGAATACGAAGGGAACTACCTCAGCGCTAGTTTAGCCCTAGTAACATATTAAACTAATCAGACTTCAGACTGGAGTACCGTCTGAAACGAATAAATACATTGAAGTGTAGACAAATTGCATTTATAAGTTATACGTAGCGTTATGCTTAATTATAATGCATAATTGCGAATATAGAAATAAGGCAAGTACTGATAGAATAAACATAAGCTATAACTTCAACACATTAAAATATGCGTGCGATGCAATTGAAAATTGTTGAAACGTGCATAAATGAATGTGCAAGAATTTCGTAATGAAGCATGAGTGCTTTATTTCAACTAATTACAATTCTAGATACTGTAACAGTAATGAAAACTATAGGGTATAATTTTTCGTAATATATTATATGTATCTCGTTTTTAGTTCAAATTGTGTATATTATCAAACGTCGTATTATTTACTCGTATAATGTAGGTTATTCACAAATAAAAATGGCGCAATAATTTAAATTTAATAAGACAAATACGGTAAACTAACAATAATGGATTAGACAAGAGTAACATCAGTAACGCTACACTTAGGCCTAATCACATGCCAGTCAATGTTTCACTTTCACGTATATATTATTACACATATTTAGCCTACTGTTTATAAGACCAAAATTTCACTTAACCACATAAGGGCGCAATATTTAATCGAACTAAAGGCAGGTATTACACATACGAACTTTGCCTGCAACAACGTAATTTTCACACCAAAAATAATATTATACCTTAAATTGCAAGTGAATTGTGTCTCAAGTGTCTCACAATCACTGTTTAAAATTTTACTGACGCAATTACACTGCATTTCAGAGAAATATATGTTATTCTTCATGCACTGCAACTAATTCATATGGTTGAAAGACCGCCCTTCGCGATCAGCTGTTAAGCGAGTCACGTGGTCTGCCTTACGGCCTGTATTAGATCACGATGGCAGTGACAGAGCACATTATTTCCCTGTACGCTAAATCTAAAATCTGCTGTAGCACTTGCACTATTCACATTATCACATTGGTCGATTAATAGCTTTAAACTACATGGAATCCTGCATCACATAGCATGCATAACTCATTTTTGAAAAAAAGTGGAAAAAGCACGTTCTTCGCCTGTGCTCTTAATTATGTAAGTGGAAGCTTTTAGGGAGGAAATTGCCCGATTGTTTCTCCGAAAGGCTGGTTCTCTTCGATGGCGTCGAGAGAGAGCGATGCTTCATGAAGTCAGTTCTTATAGTCTGATCACTTACAACTCCGTGAGTGTACTGCAGGTCAGATACAACTTGCCACCAGTGATAGTCCGCAGATACTCAGTGTACCGTGCTGTTATTTTCCTTCTTCGGCCTTGATGACGTTCTTTAACCTCACCTGCGACTTGATAACGTAGCCATGATAACTCCGTGATGTCTTCAAAACTCGAGCAACACGAGCCTGACTTTGTAAAACGTTTATCATAAAGTAGCCTCGTTTAATTATTAGGCAGTGGCATTCCTTTTAAGATTTGAAAATCCGACGTTGTCACGTCTTGTTTGTTGCTGCTATGTATTAATACTAGCCGTACCCGTGCGCTCCGCTGCACCCGTTAGAAATAAATATAAAGTAATTACATAATTAAAATAGGACATATGATCCAGGGAACATTCGTGTTTGATAGAAGGATACATCGTTTAATATGTTACTTAATTTAAATTGTATCTAAATAATTAAAATACGATCATTTTGGTCCAGAGACCACTCATCGGTGCAATGACAGTTCCTTTAACATGTTTCTAATTTTTATTACATGCAACCATAGTTTAATGAACATTGACATCATTTAGATTTAATGTCTATACTTTATTTTACTTGTTATAGGTTTCCATTGAATTATGGTAATAACTTAATTTCAACCCTTGTTTTCTACGTATTCAGTAAATGGCGTTTGGCCCACTATGGTTCTGAACCCTTCAAATAACTTAAATTATATGATATAATATTACATTACATATATTATATTATATATTATATTATATTACATTACATTACATTATATATTATATTATATTATATTATATTATATTATATTATATTATATTATATTATATCAGAAGTTACTGTAATAACATTATAGCATTATGTCCATCTAGAGAAACTATAGTTTCCAATGATGAAATAATAATTAATTATACAAATCGGTTAATTTAGCTTCCGATATTACTTCATACAAACACAGAAACATTCTCTGTAGGCTATCTTTCATAGCTTTCGATTGTTGCTGTCCAAGGCCCCTTATAGACGAAGTCATTTGCTTTTTATTTCATTATACGGCCTTAGATGGCAGTTATTTTAATTTTAAAACTCATTTATCTCATTAAATATCAGTCCTATCAAAATTTTTCAAGGAATAAAACTTATCGCAAATGATGTTTAAAGAAACTTTTGTTATGCAACATTTTTCACAAAAGCAATAATAAGCGAGATATTTCGATTTATTTAATTCAGGTCCTCTTATAACCCCCTTTTAAATAATGTATTTTGAATGCCATATAGCCTAAAATCTAAGTTACAACGAACTTAATTTATATTCCAATTTTCTTCGAAATCCGTTCAGCCATTATCGCGTGAAAAGGTAACAAACATACAGACAGACATACAAACAGAAATTAAAAAAAAGCGATTTTCGGTTTCAGGGTGGTTAATTATATATGTTAGGACCAATTATTTTTGGAAAATCGAAAATTACCAGAAAAATTTCGGCTACAGATTTATTATTAGTATAGATAACATGGAACAAGACACACTGCTAAAATTTGCAACTCTGGTTTTTATATATACTCCGCGTGAAGTATTGGAGCGGCCTTCAAAAGACTTGACGACAATGGACAGTGCGACATAATTAAAATTATTCAAACTACAAAGCTTCCTTCCATACACTCCGCGTGGAATATTGGAGCGGCCTTCAAAAGACTTGACGACAATGGACAGTGCGACATAATTAAAATTATTGAAACTACAAAGCTTCCGTCCATACACTCCGCGTGGAATATTGGAGCGGCTTTCAAAAGACTTGACGGCAATGGACAGTGCGACATAATTAAAATTATTGAAACTACAAAGCTTCCGTCCATACACTCCGCGTGGAATATTGGAGCGGCTTTCAAAAGACTTGACGACAATGGACAGTGCGACATAATTAAAATTATTGAAACTACAAAGCTTCCGTCCATACACTCCGCGTGGAATATTGGAGCGGCCTTCAAAAGACTTGACGGCAATGGACAGTGCGACATAATTAAAATTATTGAAACTACAAAGCTTCCGTCCATACACTCCGCGTGGAATATTGGAGCGGCCTTCAAAAGACTTGACGACAATGGACAGTGCTACATAATTAAAATTATTGAAATTACAAAGCTTCCGTCCATACACTCTGCGTAGAATATTGGAGCGGCCTTCAAAAGACTTGACGACAATGGACAGCGCGACATAATTAAAATTATTGAAACTACAAAGCTTCCGTCCATACACTCTGCGTGGAATATTGGAGCGGCCTTCAAAAGACTTGACGACAATGGACAGTGCTACATAATTAAAATTATTGAAACTACAAAGCTTCCGTCCATACACTCCGCGTGGAATATTGGAGCGGCCTTCAAAAGACTTGACGACAATGGACAGTGCTACATAATTAAAATTATTGAAACTACAAAGCTTCCGTCCATACACTCTGCGTGGAATATTGGAGCGGCCTTCAAAAGACTTGACGACAATGGACAGCGCGACATAATTAAAATTATTGAAACTACAAAGCTTCCGTCCATACACTCTGCGTGGAATATTGGAGCGGCCTTCAAAAGACTTGACGACAATGGACAGTGCTACATAATTAAAATTATTGAAACTACAAAGCTTCCGTCCATACACTCCGCGTGGAATATTGGAGCGGCCTTCAAAAGACTTGACGACAATGGACAGCGCGACATAATTAAAATTATTGAAACTACAAAGCTTCCGTCCATACACTCTGCGTGGAATATTGGAGCGGCCTTCAAAAGACTTGACGACAATGGACAGTGCGACATAATTAAAATTATTGAAACTACAAAGCTTCCGTCCATACACTCCGCGTGGAATATTGGAGCGGCTTTCAAAAGACTTGACGGCAATGGACAGTGCGACATAATTAAAATTATTGAAACTACAAAGCTTCCGTCCATACACTCCGCGTGGAATATTGGAGCGGCTTTCAAAAGACTTGACGGCAATGGACAGTGCTACATAATTAAAATTATTGAAACTACAAAGCTTCCGTCCATACACTCCGCGTGGAATATTGGAGCGGTCTTCAAAAGACTTGACGAGAATGGACAGCGCGACATAATTAAAATTATTGAAACTACAAAGCTTCCGTCCATACACTCTGCGTGGAATATTGGAGCGGCCTTCAAAAGACTTGACGACAATGGACAGTGCTACATAATTAAAATTATTGAAACTACAAAGCTTCCGTCCATACACTCCGCGTGGAATATTGGAGCGGCCTTCAAAAGACTTGACGACAATGGACAGCGCGACATAATTAAAATTATTGAAACTACAAAGCTTCCGTCCATACACTCCGCGTGGAATATTGGAGCGGCCTTCAAAAGACTTGACGACAATGGACAGCGCTACATAATTAAAATTATTGAAACTACAAAGCTTCCGTCCATACACTCCGCGTGGAATATTGGAGCGGCCTTCAAAAGACTTGACGACAATGGACAGCGCGACATAATTAAAATTATTGAAACTACAAAGATTCCGTCCTCTTTGACACCGCTAGCCTACTAATTGAACGTGGCTAATTTACTAACAGCTCTGAGCATTTCAGACGTTGTGAAGTGACGTTCCATGATTAAATGAAATGACTTCGTATGACTCCAGTAAGAAAACAAGAAGATATTTTAAAAATTTTACATGTAAGAACAAAGCATAAGGGGAGAGGATGGTATTTTTTGGTGAAAAATGTGTAAATTAAAAAAAAAATCTTTAAAATACTCTGTGATATGTGTGTAATGCATAGCATAACATTTTGTGGGTATTTGTGCCCTTATCGGATGTTGAGTCGCCATTTTTAAACTTTCTGCGTTATAGATTTTTAAATCACTCACCCACTTTTATTGTTGTTTCCGGTAAATTAAGTTAAAAATATCTTTAAAATACTCTTTGATATGTGTGGAATGCATTGCATAACATTTTGTGAGTATTTGTGCCAGACAAAAATGGATATAATTTCTGAACTATTAAAGATACATGCATGAAATTTAGAACACACATTCTTTAGACTATTAGGAAACTTTTCTCTGTAACAGAATTTTGTTAATTGATTTCATTTTAAAAATACGTCCGTTTGTTTGCAAGAAAAGAAATCAGAAAATTGTTATTAAAGTTTAATTGTTTATTTTACAAACGTAGGGACTAATATCAAAATTCTGTTACAGACAGTCTGTAGAACATGCTTTTGCAAATACAAAAAAACTGTTTGAATCTATCTTTAAAACGGTTTAGATATATCGGTTTTAGTACAATTCTGCATTGAGTATATATTTTTTTTTTCAAATTTGGGCCCCCGAATAATTTTTTTTTCAAAATATTTATATTTGATTGAGTTCTAACAGATATGAGCTCTTTACATACAAAAAATTAATATTTTACACCAAATAGGAAAAACGTTTTAGAAAATATCATCCTCTCCCCTGTGAAGTGACGTTCCATGATTAAATGAAATGACTTCATATGACTCCAGCAAGAAAATAAGAAGATATTTTAAAAATTTTACATTTAAGAACCAAGCATAAAGACCTTCAACAGTATAATATCTATAAGAATCTATAAAATAAACGATTAATTGTTGAAAATGTCATGGCAATGCCAAGGAGTAAGTATTTTACTGATGCCATAATCAGAAATGTACCATAAAATACACAAGAAATTTGGTACAAGTTCTAATTGCCGTTGGAGTTTTTTGAGCAGTGTATTTGTATGCGGAAAATATTCGTTTTACGTCAGTAGATTTATTACTGACTCTGCAGTTGCGAGCGTCGTTAAATAAAACATAATTTAAACGTAATTTACGCCACAAGACGTACCGAAGAAAATCTCAAATATGATACAGTACAGGATGGATCGCTCGAATGTACATAATTTCAATTGTATGTGACAGGTGAACGGTTGAAGATAGAACCTTACTGTAACATTTATATGAAAGGAAAACTCAACTAGTTTCGAATCCTGTCGGTAGGTGGTGCGCAGACACGGTTTCTTTTCGTAGATTGTATCAATTGTCAAAATGGCGATACCGCAGATGAAAGCGCAAACTGTGTTGTGTTATGCGGATTTTAAATCAATTGTTAGAGTTCAAAGGGGGTATCGGCGAGTGTTTAACCATGATGCTCCAACTGTTAAAAGTATTAAGAAGTGTCACAATCGTAATAAAAATTGTTTGTGATTTTCACAGTATTTCGAGGTATGTTTCACTTTATAAGACACTTTTACCGCACTTAAAATTAGGACAAAGAAAACACGGGTTATGAAACTTGTTTCATGATTGTAAGTTCCAACTCAACTGAGAATTAATACTAACTCTCACAGTCTTATGAGGAATAAAATTCATTTTTATGAATTATGACTTCACAGGCAACAGTGATCTAAAGTTATGAGTCAATTGTTAAAGCAATTAAAATGAAATTTTTGAAATATTTTTTTTTTCCATTAGCATGTTAAACTGTATATAGCAATAAAAATAAATACATTTTTGGAATCAGCAGATGAAATTACATAAGAAACAGCAGAAATGTTACATTTAACAAAATCACTGTTGACCAGTGTAATTAATAATTTAACTTTTTTCAGACTAGTTTACTGAATTGATGTTCTTTTCATATGTTGAGCAGTGATTATATTTAAATAGCTAAATAATTTTATTTTTACTTCATAAATGACAGTTCTAAGTAATTATCTTTACATTTCTAATGCATTCAGATTAACTGGTAACTTAAGTAATTGGTTAACTAGCGGACTTACTCGTGTTAATTATTTAAGTCTGTGCGGCTTACAGCTGTTTCGGTGCTTCATCACACCGTCCTCAGAGCCTACTAGATCTCGGCGTCATCTCGTACTTCTCTGCCTCTTGTGTGGGTGCGTTTGATTGTTGAAAAGTGGAGTCATATAGTGTGTGTGTACTGAAATTGATCTGTGTGTTGAGAATTTGATCTGGGTGTGTTTTAGTGTGTTTGTATATTTCGTATTGTTCTAGTGTGTTGCGTTTTTGGTTCTTGGGTCGTATGTGTAGGATTTCCATGTCTGTATTTATGTTATTGTATGTATGGTTAGCATTGGTTATGTGATCGGCGTATGTAGATGTATTGTGTCCTCTGGTTATTGCTTTAATGTGTTCTTTGTAGCGTGTTTGGAATGATCTGCCTGTCTGTCCAATGTAGAAACTGTCGCAACTATTACATGTGTATTTGTATACACCTGTGTGGTCGTATTTATTTGTTTGTGTTGCACAGCTGTAAGCCGCACAAACTTACATAATTCACATGAGTAAGTCCGTTAGTTAATCAATTACTTATATTCAAGTGTTAAAAGTAGTGTACGCAAGATTCAAAATGGATTATGGTAACTTAAGTTTCAATAACAGTATTTCACATTATTATTATTATTATTATTATTATTATTATTATTATTATTATTATTATTATTCTTACTTATGCACTTATATTAATTGTAGATCTGATTGAGTGTAAGAGAAGGGCTTAAGGCCTTAACTCTGCCAGGTAAAATAAATAAAATAAATTATTATTATTATTATTATTATTATTATTATTATTATTATTATTATTATTATTATTACTACTACTACTACTACTACTACTACTACTACTACTACTACTACTACTACTACTACTACTACTACTATTAATAAACATTACAGTGCGATTGAGTGACTATTTTAGGAGTAAGGAGCGGATTCCTATGTAATTAAATATTCTTTTTGTGTGTGATAAAACACAATTAACAAAGTTAAAAATTCCGAACATGAAGTTTCAAGTTTAAAACCCGAATTTCATTTCACATAAAAACACATATTTTCACAAAAAATTTATGTAAATACATATTTTCAGGAAATCTATTATAAACACATAAATCTTGGAGTTTTTTTAAATTAAACAATTTTTTACAAAAACTTTTAAATATTTTAAAACTAAATCAATTATATCACTCAGAAGTACGTTATCTTTTGAAGAATTCTTGGTTGCTTCATGTTTCTAAGCGCTGTGTGCTGTATCCCTGTCCATTTTTGCAATAGTATCGCCTCAAGTTCTGAGAACTGCTAGACAGCATATCAGTGTTATTATTAGAGAATAAATTAACATGGACAAGGAGGAGAGATCTTGCAACACATAATTGGGAATGTTTATTGTTGCTGAAGATGAATTCATTCCACGCTTTGTTTGTGAAACACAACAGACATGAGTTGGGTATGAACATTATTTAATTTAAACAAATCTCTCACCTCTCGCTCATGTCTATCAATTAAGTCGTAAGACAATATATCTTGTTGTGATTCCCTGTTATCGGGCTTCGTCAATCGTTATCCTTCAAGATATACTGAAAGATGGTTGTTTAAAAACGATTTGGCTTTCCTATTACCAAATTTAAGCTTTTTGTGTGACACCATAAAAAACTGGAAACATCCAAAAACCTGTTATCTGAAACAGGGAGATGCGTGCCGTGGAAATTAAACTAGACTCGCTATCAGGTTCAGAAGTACAAGTACTAAGGGACAAATTCCAGAATGTGTTTGGAAAAAACAGTGGATGTAAAAAATGTGTAAAGTTGCTCAAGTATTGGAGGATGTGCCTGTAGATGAAATTGACGGTGTTTGTGTTTGTGACATTCCTCTCTTTAAATATGCATGTCTGTCGTCCTGTGATGTGGAAAGATAGTTTTCACAGTATAAGTCGTTGTTCGGAGATAATGAGCATGCATTTGAGATGGAGAATAAATTTGGAGATGACCTTTGTTGTTCACTGCAATTCTCGGCCAACTACTAGCACTCAAGTGTGGTTGGTGAGTACCTAGTAACATTTTTTTTTCAAGCTAAGTAAGGTATTTTTGTCATATTAAAAAATATATATTTTTTTATTTTTAGCAAATATTTTCGTACTTTTTAGCACATAAAAAATAAATATATTAAACATTTTTAGCACATAAAAATCCGCTCCCTACTTAGGAGTTACAACGTGATAAATATTTAACTCAGCGGGAAACTGATTCCTCCCTCCCTCTGGCTTCGGTATCGCCGTTTCTCTCTAACACGAGACGTCACTCTCTCGCACAAGGCATCTATATTATAACGCCTCAGCGATTTCCGATTGGTTCTCCTCATATACAGGAGTATAGTGAAATAGATCTACTGTAACTTATATGCCTGACTGCACTCAATCTGAAAACAATGTTCTGGTACGAAAGACTGACGTTGACATTCATAGATTTATTTACAATTGTTTAGTAAATAAGCTACTATATCACATACTCACGCTGTCGATGTTGCACTGTGCTCGGTACAAGAACTGAATAACTTGTTTTTGCGACCTTCCTATCTTATTAAGATAGTCTATCTTAATTAGATAGGAAGCTTGCATGTCATATCTACTGTCGGTGACTCAGGAGAAGACGAGAGTGGAGGAAGGGATGTGAACAGATAACGTAAGACCACACGTGCAAATTTTTACTGCTGTAAGCGGAAACAATAGGTCTCCTTCTGTTAAACTTAGCTTTAATTTCCATACGCTTTGTTACTCATGTTTCCTGCACGAGTAATAACCTGGCTACTGGGATGCTTATCTGAGCGATGTTTATAATAATCAGCACCGATAGTCAAGAAGGTCACATTCTTTCCGCTCGTCTTCTCCCTGAGTAACGGACAGTAGAGGCCGTAATTCTGGCTCAGCCAAGGTTGCCAGTTTGGGCGAAAAGTCACGGATTGGGCTACTCAGAAGCCCTGTTTGCGACTAATTTTTACTTCAGGCGATTTGTGAATTTTTGAGCTACTAGAAATTTTTGCGAGCGAAATTTGGCCGGATCAAAACTTCTTGTAATTTAAAAAAAAAAAAATCTTACTTTTTCTATCGTTTATGTTTATATGTATATGTATATATATGTATATATATATATATATATATATATATACACACACACAGAGTGATTTATATAGAACTGACACATTTCTTTCATTAATTGTTTCAAAACGAATTGTGCTAGCGACAACTTATTATACCTAAAATGTAGAGGAATTTTGGGAGATTATTTACCTCTATAGCAAATGTTGAAAATGTCCTCCATCCTGCATAAGGCACAACTCAACACGTCGTTCCATGTTACTGGCCACTCGTTGGAGGACTCTGTTGTCAATAGCTTGAATCTCCTGTGTGATGTTGTGCTTCAGATCGTCCAATGTCTGGAGACGTGTGGCGTAAACCCTGTCTTTTAAGTAACCCCATAGAAAGAAGTCCGGCGTTGTCAAATCCGGAGATCTCGGTGGCCACAGGTTCCTGGAAATTATTCGGTCGTCAAAGAAACTTGCAGTTAGTTCCATGGATTCATTTGATGTATGGCATGTAGCGCCATCTTGCTGAAAATATCCTTGACTCAGCTCTACATCGTTCAGTTGCTCAACAAACTCCATGAAAATCAGTCGGTACTCTGCAGTGTTCACAGTCTGGTTAAAAAAAATTGGCCCTTTTCACTCACCAGAGATCCAATTGTTTCCAATTTGTTTACCAGTCCCAGTATTGTGTTTCTTTTGGGAGGATTGCGAACACCAAATTCTCTCTGGTATGCCCTTTGAGTAGCTGTAATTGAATTCGTAATCCAGTATTGCTTCACAAGGAAGAGTCGTTGATTTAATGTGTACTGCATTTTCACGTTGACACAGAATGTCGAAAACAGCTGCCAACAATAGGAATAAAACATAAACATCTGCGCATCTAGTGCTGTCAACAATAGGAATAAAACATAAACATCTGCGCATCTAGTGACAAGGAATCGAAACTCCAGAGCATTCTGCTTAATTTGGTGCTAAAATTGGGTCAGTGCTCCAACAATAGGAATAAAACATAAACATCTGCGCATCTAGTGACAAGGAATCGAAACTCCAGAACAGTCTGCTTAATTTGGTGCTAAAATTGGGTCATTGAATGAATTTCCAACAGAATAATTAAACAAAGAAATGTGTCAGTTCTATATAAATCACTCTGTATATATTAGGGTTGCCAAACCTCCCGTATTTCCCAGGATCTCCTATATTTTCCCCTAATTTTTAACAGTCTTCCGACTCCCGCATTTTTCTTATTTTCGAGCATTTTTCTCCCTTATTTTTGCATAATGTAAAAATCATTATTCTAAACATTTACTTTGGCCGTGCATGATTGTTTATATGATGAACTTTGCTGTTCAAAACAGGCTTTGAAATGTGCAGTGTTTATAGCAGGTAATGGTTCCCAGAAATTCGTTTTATTGATCACACCTTTAAAATCAAACAATATTAAAATTTTAAACAAATAAAAAGTGGCTAGTTTTGCTCTAAGCACACCAAATAGTAGGGGAGAAGTGGGTACAGTGAGACAGGGAGAACAGTGAGACATTTTTTATTAGAAGGTAAATTTTGATATTGAAATGTTTGTAACAGTGGAGTTGTATGTTGCATGAGTAAAGTAACAGTATTTTCATACTCGATTTGATTCTAGTTATAAAGGTGAGTGATTAAAAAATAATTCGTAATTTTTCACTCTAGAAGTAAAATTGTGGCTTGTGTTTAATGAAGGTTATGTTGGATATACAAATTAAATAGAAATATGAATGTTTTGTTACCTAATACTATGGTATTTGACGTTATGTTTGGCAAAGTTTTGTCTTTCTTGTTTTGATTTTGAAGTGATGGCGCCATTTTTAAACGAACTATGCGTAAAGGGAACAGTGAGACATGCCATTGAAGGGTACACTGAGACGTCTCACTGTTCCCATTTACCAATGATTTGCAAAAATAAACTGTAATTATATTACATTTACCGGTAACTAACATTAAAAATGAATATACTAGTAACCGATTTAGGAACTATAGCTTAAAATAATGGATACATTACATTTTAATGGTTTCTTAAATAAAAAAAATATTTACAAAATTTAAGAAAATATTAAAAAATAATAAATAATTAAATTAAATTCTTATTATTATAAGCTTTGTTGTCACCAAAAATTCATTTTATTTTTTCGCAATAGTTTTAAAAGTCATGGAAAACTCACTATTCCAAATGTTCCAGATGTTTCAATGGTTTCGAAGTCAGACATCAAAATGATTCTAAATAAGTCTACAGAACATGGCAAGATAAAGAGACAGCAAGCTTTCTTTTCTTTTGAAATAAATGTAAATCATTTCAATGTCCGGTAATAGACACTGTGGTGTCTCACTGTACCCTCCTGAATGGGAACAGTGATACATTTGCATTTTTTGACAAACACGCATTGTGTATTATGTCCTTTATCTAGTAACATTTTTGTTTATGTATTATTGTACTCCATGTTTTAATGTATATTTCTTTTGTTGATTTTAAAAATACTTGAAATTTCACTTGCATACATGTCTTAATATTTTGTGTCTCAAACACGCATTGTGTATTATGTCCTTTATCTATTAACATTTTTGTTTATGTATTATTGTACTCCATGTTTTAATGTATATTTCTTTTGTTGATTTTAAAAATACTTGAAATTTCACTTGCATACATGTCTTAATATTTTGTGTCTCACTGTACCCACTACTCCCCTAATGCTCATACAAAGAGGGTGTTTTATCTCTTGAACAATAATGGAACCGATGTTTGAAACAGATCAGTGCTGCAAACTGCAGTCGACTTTAACCATTACACGAGACAAAATTTGTGCCAAAGTATAGAATAAAGTTGTTTTTTAGTAACTGAAAGGAATAATTTGTCTGTTTTCTATTTGAAATTTTGTCGATTCCTTGATGTTCCTATTTTCTTCAGAAAAAGTTGGCAACTAATATATACGAGGGCTATTCATAAAGTAACTTCCGTTTTCATACAGCGTGCGTAACAGAGACAGTGGCGCCGCTCTTGCGGTGGAGTGTACCTTAAATCAGTACGCGTCGAGCAGCGGTAGAGCCAAGGTCGTGTCTTTGTTCGTCTCTGATCCATGTGCTGTCAAAATGTGTACTGCAATCGTAAGTCCCGCCAGGTGTGAGGTATTTTCTGTAATGAGATTTCTTGTGGCCAAAAACTGTAAAGCTAGTGAAATCCATCGCTAACTTTGTGAAGTTTATGGGCCAGACGTAATGAGTCAAGGTGTGTATTTTATTTTATTGGGTTATTTTACGACGCTGTATCAACATCTAGGTTATTTAGCGTCTGAATGAAATGAAGGTGATAATGCCGGTGAAATGAGTCCGGGGTCTAGCACCGAAAGTTACCCAGCATTTGCTCGTATTGGGTTGAGGGAAAACCCCGGAAAAAACCTCAACCAGGTAACTTGCCCCGACCGGGATTCGAACCCGGGCCACCTGGTTTCGCAGCCAGACGCGCTGACCGTTACTCCACAGGTGTGGACTGAATGTGATGTAGACAATGGTGTCGTATGTTCAAAAATGGACGAACCAATGTCCATGATGAAGAGAGAAGTGGTCAACCGAGTATCGTGAATGCAGATCTAATTCGTTTGATTGACAAAAGGGTTAGAGCAAACCGCAGGTTCACCATGTCGGAGTTTAGTGAGAATTTTCCACAGATTAGTCGTACTCTGCTGTACAAAGTGATTACCGAAGATTTGAGCTACCGGAAACATTCTGTTAGATGGGTGCCTAAACTCCTTTCTGAGGACCAAAAGGCTCAGCGGATGGGAGCAGCACTGTCCTTTCTTGAGCGTTACGAAAGAGAAGGCGATGCTTTTCTCGATCAGATTGTGACAGGAGATGAGACTTGGGTGCGGTATGTGAATATAGAAACAAAGCTTCAATCAATGCAGTGGGGCCATACTCACTCCCCGAAAGAACCCACAAAGTGTCGTCAAACACGTTCCACGAGGAAACTCATGGCAACTGTCTTCTGCGAGAGAGAAGGAATTTTGCTAGTGGAGTTAATGGAGAGGAATGCCACAATTAACGCTGAGCTAACGCTCACTAACAACACTGTAACACACTAACAAAGTTGAAAGGGCCATTCAAAACAAACGTCGTGGTATGTTCAGCTCTGGGGTGATTTTCCTGCATGACAACGCACGGCCGCATACAGCACGTCGTACTGCGGCCAAACTGCAAGAGTTCAACTGGGAAGTATTGGATCATCCTCCCTATAGCCCAGATTTGGCGCCTAGCGATTACCATCTCTTCATGCACATGAAGACGTGGCTTGGCTCGAAGCGCTTTGACGATGACGAAGAGTTGAAAACCAGCGTCGTAGGTTGGCTTCAGTCGCAGGCGGCCGAATTCTACGATTGCGGAACTTCAAAGCTCGTCAAACACTACGAAAAGTGTCTCAATGTGACTGGAAACTATGTGGAAAAATAAACTAGAGTGCATACTTTCAAACGTATTGTAACCCAATTCTGTAACGTCATTAACAGGTTTGTAAAAAAATGAACGGAAGTTACTTTATGAATAGCCCTCGTATATACTGCATAGCTGAACGTAAGTTTCAACTTCCACTGCACCTATGTATGCACTGGAATTTCCTCAGATACGGGTAAGTGACGGTGTGGGGACAGGAAAACTCTTTCAAATACACGTGGAGGCGTAAGACTGTGGTTTAACATACTGTAGATCGTATTCACGTGGGTAGCATTTGTCGTGTAAGTTATTGAAAGAAATCATGTCATATCACGTGAATCACTACCTGCAATATGTTAAACCACAGTCTTACGCCTCCATGTGTATTTGAAGGGGTTTCCCATCCCCACTCCGTCACTTATCCTAGGAAACTCCTGTGCATAGACTAGACACAGTGCAAGCAGTGTTGCAACGACCTATTCACGAATATCAGGAGAAAAACATCGAAAAAACAGGAGATTACAGTAGATTAATTAAACATTAATTTTCTCTTCTTATAATATTAATTACAAAACAGTGTACTGTAAGGAAGATGATACTGTTGTATTACTATATAGCACATTCCTAACCAATGAAATAGAACAATTTTTCTAAATATTACTATTGTCATCTTTATTCAGCGTATGTAAGTAAGACATGCAATTTTGTTTTTACACAGTAATGTCTCCCTGACAATGTTTCCCATTAAAATATATTAATCAGGAGTTTTTTTTTTTTTGTATATTAAACTACTTTCGATAGAACGAGATTTATTTTAAAGATGATATTAAAGACAGTACTGCATTAGCTGCGATTATAACAGACGAAAAATTATTCCTTTTCCTGTTTTTGTATAACTACCCTTTAAACTGTTCATAATTTTCCCACTCTGATTTATAATTCTGGGAAGGAGTATTTACTTTTTTCTTTCTTGCTGGGACATTTTCACTCATTTTAAAAGATCACTGTGCACGATATGTAACACAAAAATACCATTACCTACACTTTACTCCCTCACTGTTTCACGTGTTTTTGCTCTTTAAGCATCATTGTGGCGACGCGTTTTGAGCAGGGAGACACAACGAGCTGGAAGAATATTCTTACTTCTAGCTCGTTGGGGGACAAATGAAAACATTGTTTGACTTGCAAATTAAGCTTTCAGGAATAACTCCCTGTAAAGTTAATTTGAATAATTTCGAGGGAAAAATTGTTCCGGGGCCGAGTATCGAACCCGGGACCTTTGGTTAAACGTACCAACGCTCTCCCACTGAGCTACCCGGGAACTCTACCCGACGCCGATCCAATTTTTCCCTCTATATCCACAGACCTCAAAGTGGGCTGACAACCGTCAAACAACCAACATTTGAGTGCACACTAACTCCGTGTGACTTTAAATTGTGGTTTTCTGTTACGTACAGTGACTTGTATTATGCAAATTAAGCTTTCAGGAATCACTCCCTGTAAAGTTAATTTCAATAATTTCGAGGGAAAAATTGTTCCGGGGCCGGGTATCGAACCCGGGACCTTTGGTTAAACGTAGCTTTAGTTCCGTTACATACTACAGCGAGAATGCGTTTGCCGAGCTATAAAAATGCTTTCCTGTAGCACTGAGTAAGGCACAGCTGTCATTGGTCCTGCTTCCACAGGTAATTTAACCTATAATTGTAGCCTATAAAATTTGTATTTTGTGAATGAAATTAAACAATTAATAGAAAGTCAGAGGGTCAAATTTATGTAACATCATCACATATCAAACCCAAAGACCTTGCATAGTAATAATAAGGTATTTAATCAAACTGCTTTCCATATTGGCGTAATAAAATTCGTGTTTTAATTAGGCCTATCTATACAGAGTTGGCTTCACTGTGTAGCAACATGTCTCGATTTGAATACATAAGCATTGCTATATAGCTGTCCCCACACATATTAAGATCTTAGTTCTCGGTGTACTTTGTTATTGCTATTGTTAAATCTAAATTGTATTGTGTACATGAGTATTATTCCTGTCATTTACCAACTTATACACACCCGCAAACGAATAAACAGATGTCAATACACAATACCGGAGAGTGCAGGAAGATAACTGAAAGCATCGTGAACTGTCGACTCGCTACTTGCTCTCCGGACCAAGCGAAGTTAGTATTATTATGTACACATAACTGCTATTCAAAGTAACCAAACGCAAAACTCTAGTTATGGTGTACCATACACAGAATATTGTGAAGTGACACAAGTATTTGCTGGAACATGGAAACTTTGTGTGACATGGAGCAGGAGGTAGGAAGAGAACTGAACCTGAGCAAGTCGAAGACTTACCTGTAGGTGAAACTTTCACAAGGAAAAAGTATAGGCAAACATGAACGTGATACTCCAAAGTTCAACGTGATGGTGCAGAATAACCAGTGCAACAGTGATTGGACTATTCTTCTTTATTAAAAAGAAAAGTGAATTGTGCAGTTTATTTCGCTTTGCTGGAACATTTTGCTATTCCACAGATTCCTTCTGGATACACATGCCATCAGGACGGGGTCTCCATCGATGGCGATGTCTGTGCTTAATGACCATTACGATCACCGGATTTAACTCCCCTTGAATTTTTTCCTGTGGGGTTAAGTTAAATAAAGTGTTTTCAACAGCAAGTTAATGACATGCATGACTTACGTCGTAGGATTATAAACACAGTAGCGTCCATGTTACAAAACAATTGGAGGGAGATTGGTTATCGGTTGGACATCTGTACTGATAACGAGGAGGCACATATTGAGATCTGCTGATTCTGCAGACAAACTTCAGTTCATGTTGTAAAATACTACTTTCTTGTATCATAATTAGCAAATACATTTTTTTTTTCTTTATTGGCTGATGTTATTTTGGATCTCTGTGCTACTTACTACTCCCTCTGTCTCATAATAAGTCCGGTACGCTTTTATTTCTTGTCCCATAATAATTGTACGATATCCATAATTTTACACTGGCGTTTACATAGGAGCAAAATGAAACACGTGAATGAGTAATACAACTGTATTACTCCAGAATCCGTACAAAATTGTCACAGAATTAGCAAAAGAAAAAAATTATTAGTCCGGGATCTGTATAAATTGGCCAATCATTGAGCCAAAAAAAAAAAAAGAACATGAATACTACTCGTACAACTTTATGACTCCAGGATCAGTACAAATTGGCTAGTCATTGAGCCAAAATAAATACTCCTAGTCGTGCAACTTTATTAACTCCAGGAATAGTACAAATTGACCAAGAAGTGAAACAAAGAAAAACATTCTCCTACGAGTAAAGACGAAAGAATTGCCTGTTAGACCGGGAAGGTTGTCATTCTAACAGCTTACCTATAACCACAGATCTACTGCTGCCTACTATAGCCTCGTCGTAAATGTTCCGAGGACACTCCAAAAGAGATGGCAGGTGCCCCTTCTGCATATGGGGAATCTTGTTCTTCCCGTCATTGATTTTCATTATTTCAATAAGATTGAACTACAAAGTGAGGAAGACGTTGAGCTTGTTGCGTGTCAGCTGAGAGAAGGCTGTTTCAATGGCGGCGATCAATTCATCAGTAGTTTGTGGAGCTGACTGATGCTGGAGAGACTGAATTGCCTGGAAGTAACCCATATCTAAAACATTCATATTCAGACTGGCGGTTGGCACACGAGTTCCAAAGTGATTCCACTGGCTGCTGCAGCGTCCATCCAGGTGCGGTCATTGGGACCGATATGCGGGCGCGCATTGTCCTGCTGAACTGATACCTGAATTCTCCCTGTGCGCGGTCCAGGAGGCCATTTTGCATTTATTGCTGGGGTTAATTTGGTGATGAGCATGGATCCAATTTCCAAAGATTACCGCCCCCGTTGCCAAATGCAGCGTGCTATTCTTTTACTGACATGAAATTTCTCTGCCGCACCTGTTATGACACCTTTCTTCACTAAGTAGCCATAGTGTTTTTCAACAAAAACTCCTATACCGCCTGCCGTTCAGTGTCTGTAAGGTTCTTGTTACCCCTGTCACTCACTACCGCCAGTTGTGTTCCCAGGATGTCCATGTCTGTTCAAACGTACATACTCACTGCAGGAGTATGCTCTACTAACGATTTCCAGCTTGCTTTGCTACACTGGTTTGTATAGAGTGCCACACCGGTGAGTTAAAACCAATACCCACTTTCGGTAATCTTCTGGGTGGCGTGTGTTGCTTGTCTCAATAAGATCACGTTATTGCCCTGCATAACCTTGTACACTGATCTACAGCGCTTCTCCTCACGCGTGCACTTCTCGTTTGCCCCGTCGTCTGTAATTACTGTAATACCATTTCGTCGTACCGGACAATTATTATGGGACAGAGGGAGTAATTACTACTGAAAAATGTTTATTAGAATTTAAAGAGGAAAGAAGTACAAGTATTCCCCGCGTCTTTGCACGAGGTAAACGAGTCGATTTAATTAGCTGTTGTACATGATTTACAATTCAATGTGTCACTTTTTTCATTCTAGAAACACCGTCCCAAAAATAAAAGGAAACTGAAGACACTGTAATGTTCTTTAGGTGACGAAAGGTTTAAGTGCTTTTAACGAGTTCGGGGAACTCGACTTTGTAAGGGGCTGTACTCCTGTCGCTGACCCAAACACTTCCTGTTTCTCCTTCTCGTATAATGTGGATTATGGCTTCTCCTACGTGATCAGGTCTGAAAAGAAACACCAAATTGTATTACAAAGACATAAAACTAATTTCTACCACCGACACCTTTATTTAGAAAGTGTTAAATAGAGCGCACGCATACACACAGCTAACGTTAGATTTGATGGATTTGATTATAGTGAACATTCGGCTGTAGTGAACTTAAATCATTGGTCTGATCCACATGCGTTACTAATATCCTAGATCATATATGTAACAGATATGTCGGGCTTATAGGCTTTGAGGTTAACAACTTTTGTCAGGTTTACTACGCTGCCATCTAGTTGTTACATAAGGAGTCACGTCATAATTTCCATTTGAATTGCATTAGCGACTGTGCTGCCATCTCGTGTTCGTTTACGGCGGACGGGTGGCGATCCTGGCGGTTGTTCTCTTCAAAGTGCTGCCGATTTTAACGTAGCGAGGAGTTATCTATTACATATATGATCTAGGCTAATACACACCAAAAATTTCGGTTTTAGTGAACTCTCACCCTCCGTTTTAATGAACCTAAGAAGTATAGATTCGAACAAAAATTTCACTGTAACGTAACAAAAATCTTTTCGAATAGGCATTCCTACATGAACTTGAACATAGAAGTTCTATATCTGACAAGGAGAGGACACGCTCTGTATATCACCAAACGAAATAAGATTGTGTGAGATGAAAGTACAAGACGTACTGTTTAAAGTCATATCTGGTATGGGTGGCCAATGATCCCTCGTTTTGAAAATATTGGCTAGTGTTTGTGACATCCTTCCGTTAGGTGCCTAATAGGGAAGCATTAGACTGTGTAACAGCGTAGCTCATATGGTTGGATGCTGAGTTGTTATGCAGGCAACATGAGTTCGAATTCTAATGCCTTCTAATTTTTTTTAAAGCTTGATATTATTATTATTATTATTATTATTATTATTATTATTATTATTATTATTATATTTTCATGTTGCAATATTTCTGTTTTTGTTTGTATATGATAAATTACCTCCTACTAAGCGCATTGGTCTCTATGCACATACAAATATTAACTTGCAAAAGCGCAAATAATAATAATAATAATAATAATAATAATAATAATAATAATAATAATAATATCAAGCTTCAAAAAATGAGAAGGCATTAGGATTCGAACTCAGGTTGCCTTGAAGATAACTCAGCATCCAACTATGTGAGCTACGCCGTTACACAGTCTAATGCTTCCCTATTAGGCACATAACGGAAATATGTCACAAACAATAGCCAATATTTCCAAAACGAGGGGTCATTGGCCACCCATGCCAGCTATGACTTTAAACAGTGTGTCTTGTACTTTCATCTCACACAATCTTATTTAATTCGGTGATATACAGAGCGTGTCCTCTCCTTGTGAGTTATTTTTGTAGTTTATATGGCGTGGGAAAGTTTAAATGAGGACTCAAGGAAAGTCCTTGGCCAAGCCCAGACAACAATAGAGAGTTCTGGCCAACGTTCCCAAACCCTACGGCTTGATTGGATCGCACAATTGGTTCCAAATTATTGCACTTTTCATTGGAGGATCGTGCACAACATAGGCCTATTTTGGATTATTTTACCTAACCCCCGTACACAATGTTTTATTTAAAGATTTTTTTTTAATTCTTATAAGAAAATGGTTGCTAAAATTAAATATGGGCGCATAACATTATTTTAAACACTTTGTTGTCTTGCTATAATAATGATTATTGATTAGTATACGAAAAACAGGCCTGAACCTGGAGGCATATGAGGGCATTGTTTATATAAATCTGTGTCTGTGTTGCACAAATCGACTGTAGTGTAAAGGTGCCTAATCCCGTGATAAAATTTGAATTGACTGCCATGGAGTTGTGGTCTCTGACTTTTAAGTTTTTGAAATACCTAACAGATGCCAGGAGATGTCTTCTTTTCCTACACCAGCCGTAACCGGCGTTCGAGAAATGCAACAAAGTGATGATGAAATAGAGATCGTTTAGAATTCTGTTAGTGCTTAGTAGGAGAAAAGGGCCTCGAACCTGGACCGTTTGCGTGACAATACGAAGATCAAGGCAACTCAGCTACTGCAGGGATTTAAGACAACACAATGCGAACGCAAATTATTGCACTCCTTTCCAATCTCCGTAGAAAAACAAGCTAAATTACCACTTCCTACTTGAAATCGAACTTTGCTCCCCTCGATATGTATTTGGAAAAGTTGCCTTTTTAGCCACAACACAAGACATTTGAACTACCGGTACTTAGGTAATTAAAATTGTGGTCCACCGCTGTAGAGTAACGGTTAGCGTACCTGATCGTGAAACGAGTGGGCCCTGTTGGGACAAGTTCTCTGGTTGAGGATTTTTCCTGAGTATTCCCTCAACCCATTAAGAGCAAATGCTGGACAGCATTCGGTGCTGGACTGTGGACTCATTTCGCTGGTATTATCACTAGGGAGCGGATTTTTATGTGCTAAAAAATTTAAATATATTTATTTTTATGTGCTAAAAAGTACGAAAATATTTGCTAAAAATAAAAGAAATATTTTTTTTAATATGACCAAAAATACCTTACTTAGCTTAGAAAAAAAAAATGTTCCTAGGTACTCACCAACAATACTTGAGTGCTAGTAGTTGGCCAAAGGTCATCTCGAAATTCTCCATCACAAATTCATGCCGATTATCTCTGAACAACGACTTTTCACATCACAGGATGTCAGATGTGCATATTTAAAGATAGGAATGCCACAAACACAAATACCGTCAAGTTCACCTACAGGCACACCCTCCAATACTTGAGCAACTTACACATTTTTTTATATCCACTGTTTTTTCCAAACACATTCTGGAATTTGTCCCTTAGTACTTGTACTTCTGAACCTGGTAGCGAGTTTAGTTTAATTTCCATGGCACGCACCTCCCTGTTTCAGAAAACAGGTTTTTGGATGTTTCGAGTTTTTTTATGGTGTCACACAAAGAGGTTAGATTTGCTAATAGGAAAGCCAAATCGTTTTTAAACAACCATCTTTCAGTATATCTTGAAGGATATCGATTGACGAAGCCCGATAACAAGGTATCACAACAAGACGTATTGCCTTATTTGATGGACATGAGCGAGAGGCGAGAGATTTGTTTAAATTAAATAATGTTCATACCCTTGATTTAGTTTTAAAATGTTTAAAAGTTCTTCTAAAAATTATTTACGTAAAAAAACTCCAAGATTTATGTGTTTATAATAGATTTCCTGAAAATATGTATTTACATAATTTTTGTGTGAAAATTTGTGTTTTTATGTGAAATAAAATTCGGGTTTTAAACTTGAAGCTTCATGTTCGGAATTTTTAACTTTGTTAATTGTGTTTTATCACACGCAAAAACAATATTTAATTACATAGAAATCCGCTTCTTAATTATCACCTTCGTCTCATTCAGACGTTAGATAACTATATAAAGTATCGTAAAATAACCAAAAGGAAATTCAAATGGGAATGGAGTGCAAAGACAGAACTCACTTTTGCATCGTGAATACGGACAGTATTGCTTCTCTTTTAATGTCAAGTTCCTCGTAGCCAGCCAGCACTCCATCTGCGATGGGAGTGTCTGTGAGTCCTGGACACATTGTGAGGACTCGAACTCCGTGCCTTGCACTCAGTGGCGCGAACTGGAAGACACAAAAATACTCTTATTAAAATATTAATTAAATATAATACATATTGTCTGTAACATCAGCAATCATGTTAATTCTATATGCAACAATGGAAACAGCCTGAAAATGGTCTAAAATTAATGACGTCATTCCATTTTCGGCGAATGAAGTGTAATGAAATTTAGAATTCCAACCAATCACAGTCATACATCGCGATAATTTCTGCAGCTCGATTTATTACTGTCAATTTATCGCATGGTCGTTCTTTTGTTTAGTCAGTATCGCCAACTGTTTCCACGTAAATTGAAGAGCATGAATCCATTGTACTAAATAAAGTGCGAAATCCTACTTCCACATCCACATCTTCATCTTCTAATTCCGTGTCCATTGTATCTAAAGAAAATGATACTCCTTCATAACAATTGTTCATGTAATTTATGTATTAATCAGGTTATTTGTAATTATACTATAAAATGTTTAAATTAAATTATGGTCTCAGAAGATAATGGAAACGTATTTCTGTTATAATAACAAAAGAAAAGCGCAGTACATGTAATTAACATTATAAACCTGTATTTCGCTTTTCTCTATTGGCATTACTGAATAACATTCAATTTCTTTATTGCAGTAATCGTTATTCATCTATTTTGACTTCACAATGTCTTAATAGGTTAAATATCCATAAATATAGAATTATTAACATTTTGTGAGCGAATTTTAGGGCTATTTTACCTTCTTATTTTATTCACGAAATAGTCTTAATAAAATAATGTCACTCGAGGTCTGAGATTACTAATTGGTTTATTGTATACAAGAACGATACAGGCAGCCGAATAGAAAGTGTGAACTTCCATACATAGACTGATGTAATCGTCTTGAAATTTTATTTCACTTTCCAACGGGTGATATAGTCCCAAATTGAATTCGGCAATATGATGTGTTTAGCCTATTAAATTAATCAGATATACTTATTTGTAGAGTTTATTATATTTATTTATTGCACGCTATAAGAAACCTTGTAATTATATTTCTTACTTAATTACTGGCTTTTAAGGAACCCGCAGGTTCAATGCCGCCCTCACATAAGCCCGCCATCGGTCCCTATCCTGAGCAAGATTAATCCAGTCTCTACCAACATATCCCTCCTCCCTCAAATCCATTTTAATATTATATCGCCATCTACGTCTTGGCCTCCCCAAAGGTCTTTTTCCCTCCGGCCTCCAAACTAACACTCTATATGCATTTCTGGATTCGCCCATACGTGCTACATGCCCTGCCCATCTCAAACGTCTGGATTTAATGTTCCTAATTATGTCAGGTGAAGAATGAAAGGCGTGCAGTTCTGCGTTATGTAACTTTCTCCATTCTCCTGTAACTTCATCCCTCTTACCCCTAAATATTTTCCTAAACACTTTATTCTCAAATACCCTTAACCTATGTTCCTCTCTCAAAGAGAGAGTCCAAGTTTCACAACTATAAAGAATAACCGGTAATATAACTGTTTTATAAATTCTAACTTTCAGACTTTTTGACAGCAGACTGGATGATAAAAGCTCCTCAACCGAATAATAACAGGCATTTCTCGTATTTATTCTGTATTTAATTTCCTCCCGAGTATCATTTATATTTGTTACTGTTGCTCCCAGGTATTTGAATTTTTCCACCTCTTCAAAGGATAGAGTTTCAATTTTTATATTTCCATTTCGTACAATATTCTGGTCACGAGACATAATCACATACTTTGTCTTTTCGTGATTTACTTCCAGACCTGTCTCTTTACTTGCTTCCAGTAAAATTCCCGTATTTTCCCTAATCTTTGTGGTGTAATTATATTTCTACAATATAAAATTAATTTTCTTTTTCTAGTTGCGATTTGTGATGTGAGAAGAACAATTTTCCACATTTTTTCTGTGTTGTTTACATTCCACGGTCGCCCTCGGTAGCGCAGTTGGTATAGCGCTGACCGTCTATGCTCGAGGTTGCGGGTTCGATGGCATTTAAGTGTGTTTAAATGCGACAGGCTCATGTCAGTAGATTTACTGGCATGTAAAAGAACTCCCGCGGGACAAAAATTCCGGCACACCGGCGACGCTGATATAACCTCTGCAGTTGCTAGCGTCGTTAAATAAACCATAATTTTTACAGTCCACGATATCATGATGATCCGACATTACTGGAATACTGTCATATGTTCGTTTTATCTCTAATGAATCAAATTAAATATAGACAATTTCGGCAGTTCAAAGGAGGAAGGAAAAAACATCACTTATATGGCGCACAATGGGCCACATGACAGATAAACTCACCGCCATTGCTTGGCTGTATCCTACGACGAAATACTTCGAGCCATCATACACGGGAGATGCGCTTCTGAGGCCGAGTCCAGCGACGGAAGCGATGTTGACCACTGTGCCACCTTTGCCTCCTTTGTCTTTTCCCATGTAATCCATGGCAAGTTGTGTACCCCTCACAACTCCTCTCTAGAAATAAACAATTATAATTGAAAATCATTACAACGACATGAGTTTAGCTCGTGCAGTTACTGTTCTTACTTAGATTCCTGTGAAGTTTGTTCTATTTTACGACTCTTTATTAACTTGCGATGGTTGTCTAGCTTCTGAAGCAGATGAAGGTGACTATTACACTTTTACTAAGTCACACTACTTTTGACAATAAAACGGTACGAAAGGACGTACTTCAACCAATCATGGCTGCTTATCGCACAATTTTATCGCGTCCCTAGCATTTGTTTAATTTTATCGCGTCCCTAGCATTTGTTTATTTTTATCACTACCCTAGCATTTGTTTCTTTGTTTGCCAACATTTCAAACTGCACTGGTCTGGGCGTCAAAAAACAGAAAATTACAAACCACTCCAGTCGATGCACATCACTTTCAAATATGACTCGCATTGGCATTCAAGAACAAGAATTAATAAAGATCACTGGTCATAGCTATGCATCTTCCCTGAAACCCTATTTACAAATAAATGAAGAGCACCATTCGGAAATCCTGAATGAGTTGAGGGATACGCCATGTACATCACCGAGTTCACTTCTTTTACGCACACGTCCAATTTAACATCAACTGAACCACCAACCACTAAAGCATTCAAATTTGAAAATTGTACCTACTTTCAATAATTGTTTCTTTTAAAATTATTCATGTTCATTTTTTATTTCACCATCGTTAATTAAAATGTTTCTTGTTTATTTCATCATCCCTAATTAAAACTTTTCTAACACTCGTTTATATTATTTAGGTTATGTTATAGCTTCTGCTATATGATATTATGAATAGTCACGTATCAGAGATTGTTTAATACTAAGATTTATTGAAAATCATCTGTCAAGTGACGTTGATTACTGGGATCGGGATAAGTGAAGTGGACTGCAACTGTTTTAATAAAAATGAAACTGAATCAACAAAGTTTTCTTGACCAGTGACCGTCCACAGAGTTCAATGAAGATTCCGTAGTTGGCACAACTGATAAGAAAACAGCTATTCATAACACACTACTGCCATCTATTAGCGTAATATTTATAATGTTGAGATGGTACAAATTTGAAGACAGTGTTGTATTTTCGTAAGTCAATTAATATTTTATTATATTGGAGTACTTCGTTACTTCTAATCTTTATATACTTTCTTCTAATCGTGTAATAGTCAATTAAATCCCACTCGAGTTTCGATTTTCTCTAGATAAATCAAAACCTCTAGTGAGATTACTGTTGATAATCCACGTTCAGCGCCGAAAGTTAACCCAGCATTTGCTTTTAATGGATTGAGGGAAAACAAATGAAAAACCTCAGTCAGATAACTTTTCTCAACCAGGTTTTGAACCCAGACCCAATCGTTTCGCTGTCAGACATGCTAACCGTTACTCTGTAATGATGGACTCCCTTGGAGTGGAACTAAATTTATGGTCCCTAAGTCGTCGAATGATCAGATGCTTAAAACTATCACAGAATGAAATCTTCAGTATTCTGTACACAATTTAGATTTAGTTGTTGCAGCTGAGCGTTCGAGCCAAAATGTCCACTCACTACCATTGGCCGCATGATATACGGATCGCCCATGTCCCACCAAACGTAATTTGCGATAAAACAAAACTCGTAATACTGAAATAAAAGGCTTATCTTATTGTAGTAATTGCTGGAAATGGTGACATTCAAACATGCTTGACATCGTTTCAGCACATTCCCGGACACTCTCTGTAGTTCATTTTCACTTATTGATGTAGCCTGTACATAGGTTTTATACGTTCTAACTTTAACAATTTAGTGGCATGTTGAACTGAGGTATTTGACACCCCTACTTTCTTGGCTAATCTGTGGAAAGATTTCTGAGGGCTTCGTTCTAATCGAAAACCTATTTCATCTAATGCAAATCAAGATTTCAGGTATAACTCCCTGTAAAGTTGATTTGAATAATTTCGAGGGAAAAATTGTTCCGGAGCCGGGTATCGAACCCGGGACCTTTGGTTTAACGTACCAAAGCTCTACCACTGAGCTACTCGGGAACTCGGGTACGTTAAACCAAAGGTCCCGGGTTCGATACCCGGCTCCGGAACAATTTTTCCCTCGAAATTATTCAAATTATTCTATTTCATCTAATGTTCCCTTAGTTAAGACCGTTTATTCACTCGACGCGTCTTATTTTGAATCGAGCCTGTCTCGTTAAATATCTTTATGAGTCTGTATATTTTTTTCTTATTTGAAACAACACAATCGGGAAACGTCGTCTTAATTTACGGAAACACATTCTCTACATAATTTCACGAAAGTCTTGCATATAAAAATGCGTTGTTCTATATTGTACAACACAAACGCGCACAACAGAGACACATTGAATATTGACTAGAGAGCCGTGGGAACCTTCCGTACTAGCGAGACATAACTCCATGACTCGCATTAGTTCCGCGCGCTAAGCAGTCATTCCCAGTCGGGGCAAGTTACCTGGTTGAGGTTTTTTCCGGAGTTTTCCCTCAACCCAATATGAGCAAATGCTGGGTAACTTTCGGTGCTGGACCCCGGACTCTTTTCACCGTCATTATCACCTTCATATCACTGAGACGCTAAGTAACCTGAGGTTTTAATACAGCGTCGTAAAATAACCTAGTAAAAAAATATTCACAGGAACGCTTGATGGGAGGTCAGATGTTTACTGTTTTGACAATATGTGAAGTGTAAAGTGTAAATTCTTACCACATTGATGTCAAGTTCCCTCTCCCAATGTGCATCGTCGATTATTCCAGCATTGTTGATAACAATGTCGATAGTGTTGAAGGTGTCCTTTGTTTTTTTGAAGGCCTCTGAAACACCAAATTACAATAAATTATTTATAACAGCAGAGACCCAGAGTCGCTATAGTGTTGTAGTTGTTGTCAAGGACGTAGCCGCGTTGACCGAAGATAGCCGAATCAGCGTATTCCGAATCTCACCGGTCCGGTGGCATCAATGACGTCACGTTGCAGCGAAATAAGGAACAAAACTGCTGGAAGGATCGATGGCTGTCATGGCGACTGTACAAGTTGTTGTCTGTGCTACGCTAGCAAAATTTTGCGAAATTTTCGTATTCCCATCTCGTTCAAAGAAAAGGTAGCATAAACAATTTATTTCTTGAACCGGTAGTAATAACTGGTCCGTTGACATGTTCGCTCATAAGCCATTAACATATTGTTTTTACGTTGTGCTCATTACAAACAATACAGCAGAGCTAAAGCAGAACACACCGCCATGACACAACAGTGCACGATATTGTTCGTCTGCTAATTCCCGCCCTATGCAAGAACCAATCAGATTCACTGATGGCGGCTGATGGAGACTGCCACCACCTCTGCAAGTTGATGGCACCGGTGCGACACTGGTGGAGCATCAATGACGTCATCGGTGGAATTCGGAACACCGTGATGCCATCGGATTGCTCACCGGTGAGATTCGGAATACGCTCAATGATTCTCACCAGCGCAACGCGAGGGTAGGGGAAGCCTGCGAACTCGCGATATAGGGATATCTTGAACTAGCACCAACAGATAGCGCGCGTGTACTTTGAGGGATGCGCTTTGGATGTGCATTTGTTTTCCAGTATATAAAGATTGAGGATTTACGTAGTGTATTAGTATATTAAATACTCTTAAAAACAACTAAAAATGAAAAATTCTTGTTGTGTTGCTATATGTAAAAACCAGGCTAAGCTTTTCGCCTGCAGTCAGGTCCCGAAAGATTCTGAACATTATGCTTTCAACCTTAAAAAATAGAACGAATTAAATTGTAACTAAAAAGTGCTAGCTGTTAAACAAAAAGACTTTTTCAAGTAAGGAATTGCTGACTACAGTTTAATTTTGGAAGAGGGCAAAGAAAAATTGTAATAAAAACTTATGAAACCTCGACAGCAAGCTATGTTAGCTTAGATTATATTCAGTACTTGTAGAAGTCTCCGAAGTTTACACCTGCATTTTACAATGAGACGATACTAGGCCTACAGTAAACTCTCGATGGGATAATTATTACCCAGGAACGATCCGTAGTGGAAAAAATATATAGGCCTATAAATAATGTAGGCTATGTATAAAATAAGAAAGTAAGGGGAACTTGATTCCAAAAATCCATTTCGTGAATAATGCCTTTGATATAGACTATTAAAAATCATGTTTTAATTCAAATTTTAAATATTATCCTACATATTCAAAAATGTAATCCTATTTTTCACATACTGTACTTACAATACTAATGATTAAAGAGGCAATATTCACCTTCGACAAAGTAATTATTTTTTTATTCGTTCTCAAAGTTCTTATTTAGGTTCATAAACATTTAATTTACTCGTATCTGCAGTATATTCTCCATACTGCAGATTTCCCCATCCATCTCTTAAGGGGAATCGCTCAGTATTAAGACAAATTTACGCTATTATTTATTGTAAATTAAATTAAATTCTGATGTAAGAAAATACTGAATTAAATTAAATTATACTAGATTCTACAAAATAATATAAATATAGCCTAATTTTGACACCCACAGAAAACCAACAAACGGAGGAACGTAATGAACTGTAGCATATGACATAATATAGCCCTACAACATGTTGTGCCTCATGGAACGCCCCTGCCATCTAACGGTAAAACTTCGCATAAGATATCCCTATTGAAAGACTAGTCAGCTCTCTGTGAACAAGCATTCTTTTTGTTCAGGAATTAATTTATGTGAGAGAAATGCAATGAGTGTTTTCTGTTGAAGGGAAAAATGCTGATTGGAATAATAACCGTACTTCTTTGCTTCAAATATATTTATTTACATCTTACATTTTGGAGGAACAAACTGCGTTCTCTTCATAATAAGTTCATGAATGTTTGCGTTAATTTTCTTAGCCGTCATTAACCGAAGATAATTATACAAATGTTTATTCGACATTCTGCTACGAATATCTTTGTTAATTTCATTAATAAAAATGCAGCTTCACAAATATGAGTCGTCGCGAATAGTGAAAACACAATTGCAACAAAAGCACCTAACGTAGGAAATCGTTCTTGCCTGAAAATTGCGTCTTGCCTTATTGTTCGCCTTGCCTCTTTTACGTGGAGGATGATCGTTATTAGGGTCTACGCTCTTCACTCATAATTTATTAGATTTCAGATGTTAAACGTAAAGAATACACTATTAATCGCTGTTAAAATTAATGACATTCACCTAAAATGTAGGTATACAAGAGTAGTAGCATACAATAAGCAGTCCACACCTGTGGAGTAACGGTTAGCACGTCTAGCCGCGAAACCAGGTGGCCCGGGTTCGATTCCCGGTCGGGACAAGTTACCTGGTTGAGGTTTTTTCCGGGGTTTTCCCTCAACCCAATATGAGCAAATGCTGGGTAATTTACGGTGTTGGACCCCGGACTCATTTCACCGGCATTATCACCTTCATCTCATTCAGAAGCTAAATAACCAAAGCTGTTGATAAAGCGTCGTAAAATAACCTACTAAAAAAAACTACAATAAGCACAGTATGGTTATATCAACTCTACTCCGTTGAACACAATACATGCGCTTTGTTTATATTTCTCTACATTGTCGATATATATTCGGTTTCTGCAATGGAAGACTGATCTCTGATCAAATAGGCTACTGATCTTTCTACAACAAAAATAGAACTGATGGCCAATCAAAGCCTCCTTGATCGCCAATCATATTTGATCGGTGTTTCTGCAACGGGCCTTAACCATAAATACGAGTATTTGTTAGTGATAAAATCCTAGATCATATATACCCCAGTTAGGTCTGCCTTATAGGCTTTGACGGTAACAACTTTTGTCAGGTTTACTACGCTGCCATCTAGTTGTTACATAAGGAGTCACGTCATAATTCCCATATGAATTGCATTAGCGACTGTACTGCCATCTCGTGTTCGTTTACGGCGAACGGGTGGCGATCCTGGCGGCTGTTCTCTTCAAAGTGCAAAATATTTTAACATAGCGATGTCCTATCTGGTTACATAATATATGATCTAGGATAAAAGTAAATCAACTTTTGTTGACAGAAAGTTGTTTCCCAATTGTGAGATGAACTTACCTTCCAAGTTGTCTTGTTTTGTCACGTCTGTTTTAATGAATATAGTCTTTCCTTTTCCAAATTCTTTATTGAAACCTTCAATTGCAGCTTCTCCCTTCGTGCTGTCGATGTCACATATTGCCACTCCCTGGAGATGAATTTTGGAATCAAATTAAAAAATAACTCTTTATAATATATAGGCTATATAAGAAAATAAATATTAAAATAGTTATTGTAATATTCATTATCATTTTGACTGAAGTTCACATTTCTTTAGGAATGTAACTTCGCAGAAATTACAGTTAACGTGGCGAATATGATACATTTACGTACCGCTATTTATCCATGTACGTATGTAAGTGTGTATGTGTGAATGTACTTATGAGTCGGCATTGATAAGTTCTTAACCTACTCTACTCCGTTTCTTTATACATAGGGAAAGTTCCCACCGTTGATTTCAAACGTTAGGGCGAACCTTGCCAGTCAGAAGAGTTGGGGCTATGCTGTTGAAAAATAGATTAACAGTTGCTGTGTATGTCCCAATAAATTTTTCCAATGAAATTGTTTTTATTTCTGTGAACAGTCCCTGGCGAACTTATTTTTTTACGACCCTCGTAATTGCAGTCGAGTTGTCAAAATTTGTGTAAGCACTTCTTTTGATATTACTGACGTGGTGAAAGAAAAAAATTAACTTTTTTATCTGCCCCCCATCAGAATGTTTGCTTGTAAGCCTTTTGCAAAATTATAGTACTGGTTACTGTTTCATTCAATAACAATTTCTCCCTTTTGAGTGTTTTTCTTTTAGTTTTGGAAATAGGTGATTATCTGAGAGGATTAAATCTGGTGAATAAGGGTTACGGTCAATCAATTCAAAGGTAACTTCATCAATTTTCTGCAACACAATCAGGGACATGTAAGCTGGTGCATTTTCTTGAAAGAAGGTACAAATATGGAAATTTTACCGCGAAGTTTCTCCAAGATTTTTTCCCAAATCTATATTAATAATTAAGAATACGCTTCCTGCTTTGTCTCAAAAAACCTGGTCGAGAGAGATATTTACTCGTGCATAATCCCAGCGATGACTGAGTGGCCTAATTTAACAGACTTTCACATAGGTTTTGCGGGTTTGAAAAATCCATAGCTCAAGATATTTTCGGAATTCTCCGGTTTCCTCATGTTAGGCATTAACATCATTTCGTCTCTGAGCGATATTCCGTAGTACTGGGTGAACAATCCTTCGCGCGCCTGCATTTTCACGGTTTTATGACTAGGCGGCGGAATCAGCTGCTAAGCATTTCGTCTTCACCGCGCTGAAGTTCGTGTCAGGCGTTAGTGTGAGTTTTCCTCTTGCAAGATAAGCACGTAATATAGTGTGTTAATTAAGTTAATATGGCTCAATTCAGGTATTCTGCACACCGAAGAGTATTCATGTATGGTTCATATTTGAGTACAGAATCGGCTTATGCTGTAAGGAGATTATTTCAAGAGAGATTCCCTGAGTAAGTAAATTGCTTTTACTTTACTTTTTAAGTATTTATTTTTAAGCGCGTATTAATATTTGTGTTTTAAGTGTGTATTAGGTCTAGTAATTACTTACGCGACAAACTGTAGGTAGATTTACTGCGGACTTCCTAACACTCGTTCACCGCGGTTATAGGCTTGACTCGCCCAAGGCCCGCAAGCAGTGGAAGCGGGCGCGCGGAGGATTGCTCACCCAGCATTTTTCATCACCGGCTGGCGATGTATGAACGAACAGAGTTACTTGTTTCGAAGTTTACAGAGACAACGAACCATTGCGTAGTCAACTCTTACATACCTTAGCGCCGTTCTTTAGCAGTTGTTTGGCTGTGGCCAAACCGATGCCATGTGCGGCTCCAGTCACTAGCGCCACTTTGTCCTTCAGATCCATCGTGTCTTATGCGAGTTGAATCTGCACACAGAACGATGTTATACTGCATTAAGAACAACTTGCACTTTAAAACAGCGAGGAGCTATCAGGAAATGTACAAGCTTATATTTCATTGGGTTATTTTACGATGCTGTATCAACATCTTCGGTTATTTAGCGTCTGAATGAGATGAAGGTGATAATGTCGGTGAAATGAGTCCGGGGTCCTACACCGAAAGTTACCCAGCATTTGCTCATAATGGGTTTAGTGGAAACACGTGAAAAAACCTCAACCAGGTAAATTGCCCCGACCGGGATTCGAACGCGGGCCACCTGGTTTCGCGGCCAGACGCTCTAAACGTTACTCCACAGGTGTGAACTACAACCTTATTAATTTTGTACTTCCTTTAATTATTATGTTCTACAATTTTTATAAGGATAATTACACTCGATAGTTTCTCAACTGTACTCAAATTTAGATATTTAATTTTGTAGGTCATCAGCATGATTATACGAAATATCACTCCCAACATATTTAAGATTACTACTTCTAGCTTAATATGGCCGTGAATTAAATAAAATTCTATATTTTAGAATATGTTCAATTTTCTTAGCTCAATTTTATATTTTGAATAAAGAGATGCAATGTGCATTCTCTGTTAACTTTTGTATAAGTTACACCTCTTGATATTAACGCAGTCATGTCCTCATTCAAATTTTAGCGTTATCGATGAAGTTTCCACACCTGTGGAGTAACGATCAGCGCGTCTGTCCGCGAAACCAGGTGGCCCGGGTTCGAATCCCGGTCAGGGTAAGTTTTGTCCGGAGTTTTCCCTCAACCCAATACGAGCAAATGCTGGGTAACTTTCGGTGCTGGATCCCGGACTCATTTCACCGTCATTATCACCTTCATCTCATTCAGACGCTAATAACCTGAGATGTTGATACAACGTCGTAAAGTAACCTAATAAAAATCGATGAAGTTTTTTGAATAATTAAAGAGTGCCCTGCAAAAACGAGGTAGCACCACTTTTACAAAGCTGAGGAAAATAACAAACATCTTTCTAAAAAATTCAAATTTTAACTAATCTTCTTTCCTTTTTTTCAGAGTATGTCCTAGATACCTAGTAGTTTCATTTTATCACGCACTCATTTATTACAGTCAATAATTTAGATCAGTAAAATATAAACAAATAATGGAGCTACCCTCTTTTTACAATAAAATTGTATATAATGAGGCACATTTTGCACTGAACACACATTTACTGTGCGAATATTATAAGCTAGAACACAATACATAGCATATATATATATATATATATATATATATATATATAATTAATTTCAAGGGGTTATTCTTTCAGATATTTCAAACAACAGAGTTCAATACAATTTTGCTCGTTCTTGCTTCCTTTTGGAGAAAAGAATTGTTTTATGTTAAGCATTTCATAGCGTGTTTTGGGAAAGTCATTGATTTAATTCCCAATATGCTCAATCAATTTAAGAGAGCAGTATATTGTGATAATGAATTATTTAAAGGATTTTAGTTTTGTCCTTTAAATGTGCAGAAATTTGATCCGAACAAATGTAACCTTTTAAAATTCCTTTGCAGAATGAAACGTTAAATTTCATCTGATAAAATTTCAGCACATTTAAAGAACTAAACCAAAATTCTTTCAGTCATTCATTATCATAATATACTGCTCTCTTTAACTGACTGAGCATATTGGGAATCAAAATCAAGAATTGTTTTGCCAAAACACACTATGAAATGTTTCATATAAAACAATTTTTGTCTCGGAGAGGAAGCAAAAACGAAAAAAAAAAAAAAAAAAATCGTGTAGAACATTTTGTTTGAAATATCTCAAAGTATAACACCCTGAAATTAATGACATTACGTACGGTTCTCCATGTATATATCTCCAGGAGCTACCTCCTTTTTACAACGAAACTATTGGAACTCACACAGCTCCAATTCCACTGTAACTTACTACCAAATGTTCGGAATGACACCACAGTCTAGTATATACAGTCACGAAGCTCAATACGTAGTAAATATGCATCCATAGATAGTTGCTAACCACTACAGTCTCTACTATCGCCTCATTACAAACAATGGGAAATAGTACCTGCAAGTCTATTGTTCCTAGTACCCTCAGCAACTGAAGCTTCGTGACTATATATTACTAGATTGTGGTCACACCGTTACTGCACTAAACGATGGGGCATATTTTTTTAACGTATTAAACAAGCAAAACATTAATTTGACCAAAAAGTGGAGCCATACTCTTTATGCAGGGAGCCCTTCAATTTTATTATTACTAAAGTCATAATTTATATAAAGTCATAATATATATAAAGTCATATATTATTTAGCGAACTTGGGTGAGAGAATGGATGATACATTTTCCTCGATCTTTCTCGTTAATGTACATCTGTTACACTGCACCTCCGGCTACATTTCAATTGTAAAAGAGGACATTGTGTATGATACATTTTTTAATCTTATTTCTAGGTTCATTGCCCTCAACCTGTCTTCAAACCGCGAACTTTGGATCCACTGGCATTTATGTTAAGAAGAGGACTGCCGAGAGCGATTACATTCATGTAAGTTTTCTATTTTTTGTTATACATCTATGAATTTTCATACGTAATTTTTAATATTTATGCAGATAAGAAGAGAGACGTCTAAAGACCCTTTTACACCGGCGTAACTTTGTTGGCAACATAAGTTGGAAATAAATCGTATGAATGTTGACAAGAAATGTTGACAACATTTTTCTGCTACAACGTGTTTAAACCAATCAACATTATTGTTAGAATTTAGTTGAGTTCAGGATGATGAAAGACGAATATCGTATGGGATATTATGTTTTGTGCCATTTTTAGGAATAAATTTCTTTAGTTGGGATTCCTAATGTTTTCTGGGAGTGTGTGTGTTTTGTTTAATTATTAAGGATAAAACTGTGGCGCTAGATTCCTCACCTTTTTAACTTAATTCTTTTCATATTTAACTCTTCTTAAATTTGTTTTCATTCATCATGTTTTTTGTTTCTATTTTCATAGTTCTTACACTTAACATACCATAAAACCAGTCGATCTTTTTACATTTCTATTAAAATAACTATAGGGTATTTAACATGACTATACATTTAAATTTATTCAATTTGTAATACAACTAATTTTATTTGTTTTAAAATGTATTTCAACTAATTATATAGGGCCTAAACTTTTATTTTTTTACTACTGGAGCTAAATGACAGCTGTGAGCAGTACGGGATGTAGATACATGAAATTAAGACGAAGAGCATGGTCATATGAAGAAAAATAAAGAAGATAAACTTGTGAATTCTAAACGAGACAATAGAGCAAGTGGACAGCTTCAAATACTTGGGTTCCACACCTGTGGAGTAACGGTCAGCGCGTCTGGCCGCGAAACCAGGTGGCCCGGGTTCGATTCCCGGTCGAGGCAAGTTACCTGTTTGAGGTTTTTTCCGGGGTTTTCCCTCAACCCAATATGAGCAAATGCTGGGTAACTTTCGGTGCTGGACCGCGGACTCATTTCACCGGCATTATCACCTTAATCTCATTCAGACGCTAAATAACCTAAGATGTTGATAAAGCGTCGTAAAATAACCTACTACTCAAATACTTGGGGTGTAATATAAGCAGTAACATTTTAATAGAAAAAGTACCATATCCTGCAGATCTCTAGAAAAAGAAAAACTAAGGAGGAGACTGGTGAAGTGCTTTGTATGGAGTGTGGCATTGGTGAGGGAGAAACATGAACATTACCCTAGATAATATATTTATGTATATAACAGATTGATCATGCCTATGTTAAAATCGGTAGCAATTTCAAGAGAACAACCGCCAGGATGGCCACCCGTCCACCGTAAACGAACACGAGATGGTTGTACAGTCGCTAATGCAATTTAAATGGGAGTTATGACGTGATTCCTTATGTAACAACTAGATGGCAGTTGTTACCGTCAAAGCCTATAAGGTAGAGCATTCTGTGTATATATGATCTAGGCCATTGTGACGTGAAGAGAAGCAAATAGAAGCGTTTGAAATGTGGATATGGAGAAGAATGGAACGTGTGAAGGGGACAGACAGAATAAGAAATGAATCTGTGTTGGAAAGAGTGGGTGAAGAAAAGATGTTGCTGAAACTGATCAGGAAGAGGAAAAGGAATTGGTTGTGTCACTGGCTGAGAAGAAACTGCCTATTGAAGGATGCACTGGAAGGAATAGTGAACGGGAGAAGAGTTCGGGGTAGAAGAAGATATCAGATGATAGACGACCGCTGTTCTGCAGTTGGTTACCAAACAAAATATCAACAACGTGAGTTGGTTCCCCATGTTCAAATATCAACAACGTGAGTTGGTTCCCCATGCTCATATATCCAAGGCTGTACCTTTGGTGTTTTTCTTGTTACAATATCAACATGAGACGTCATATACTTACGCCTTCAATTCAATTAAACAATATGTAAATCCAGTTGTTGTTTATGCCGACTTCGAAAAAGCAATCCAAAATGGAATTTCAAACGTATTCCCTAATGCAAAACTGAAAGGTTGTACGTTCCATCTTGCACAATCTTGGTGGAGGAAAATTCAATCCTTAGGTTTGAGTGCGGAATTTAAAAGTAAGGAATCTGAAATTGGTCAGCTTCTAAAAACTATATTCGGACTGCCTTTATTAGCTCCTCTAGAAGTTGAAGATTGTTTTGTTAATGACTTAATGGCTGTCAAACCTATAGACGATCGATTGGACTAGTTCTTTGATTACCTCCTCCATACTTATATTACACAAACAAGTGAGCATCCACCTCCAATATGGGCTGAGTTTACTTCTTCCTTAGAGCGAACAAGCAACTGTTGTGAATCTTTTCACAATAAACTTAATGCGCACTTTTGTGCCCCACACCCAAATATATTTGCACTTGCAGATGCTCTGAATGAGGTTCAGTGCGATACTTACATTAAACTTAGGAGTAAAAGTAAATGTAGGCGTAAGATAATGCGACAAAAGGAAACTTTTGTGAAAGATTGGATAGAAAAGCTTTCCGATGGCAGTGTAAGTAGATATGCATTCCTGCGACACGTTTGTTTCAAATTTTTACCAGCACAGAAATAAAATTGTGAAGTTATTAGACGCAGCGTGTCCGCCAAGCACAAAACATTTTAACCTGCCTACTACTGTAGACAGTAGTTGACAGTCCTAAGTCTGTATAAAATGGGAAGGGAAATGTCTTCTGTCTTGATCTAGCGCGGGAACCAATTGCAGTACACAGGAGAAATCAACCTGGAACCAACTCGATTATAGCTCTGGGACGAACTGGGAACTAATTCACAGATTTGGGAACCAATTCCAGTACAGCCTAGACGACATATGGAGCATATGAGGAACAAAGAGGATGGCAGAAAATAGGAAAGAGTGGAGAAAACTGGTTTTCAGTGAAAGACCTGCCCTTGGGCAGAATGAATGAATAAACATGGCTACCATCATAAACAGATGTTATTTATAGAAGTTTGGCTCCCTCATTCTGTTTTTTTTTTCATCACTGATAATAAATTGTGAGTCAACAATTCATTGCTTTATCATTATGAATTATTTACATTTGCGTGTCTTCAAAGATTACTGTTATCTTGATTACTGGCAAACAAGAAAGAATGATAGGTCACGTTAACGAATTACTATGTGCAACGACGAGAGGGTGAAAGACGTGTAATGGTTACAGTGCACAAAAAATTGCTTTATCATGTTAGCACCACAAATCACGTATTGTGTTATCGCACGACCTCTTTATGACAATCAGAGTCACTGTTATTAATAGGACTGTCTTCTAGTATGAAGAATTTTGTGTCAAAATATGAAATTTGATATGACAAAACATAAAATAATATATTTTTTGTGGTAAATAATTGGCATTTAAGCAAAAACGTAATCTAATAGTAATTAAGCAAATTCATATTCTTATCTATTTTGTTCTAAAGAAATATGGTGGTACAATATATTTTCTTTTGCAGACGATACTATACTAACATTTAATTAAGAAACTTATTTAAACGTCAAGAATGAAATTAACGTAGTGAAAAATTGGCTTGACTCTAATTTCCTGTCCTTAAATACTAATAAAACTATCTATATTCCATTCTCTATAACTATTAATTCACGATTTAACTATATTTATGAATAATTATCACTTAATAATACATAAAATACTTAATGTAATGAATTAACAAGTAATATTATTGCAATTGTCCACAACTAACACCGTCCATACAAATGATATATTTAGGAATTATTATAGATCAGCATTTACGTTATAATGAACAAATTGATTTTATGTGTACAAATAATAGAAAGACAATTTAAAAATTCGTGTACTTCGAAATTGTATCACTAAGGATATACCGAGAATAATATTTTTAGCTTTAATACAATATGGTATAATAAATTGGGGTGGAGTAGCATTATCTGTATTTAATCCATTAATTTTATTACACAAAAGATTAATGAAAATTTGTCTGACCAAAAATATGGATACCCAACAAATTTAATTTGTACATAGGCCTAGTTTAAAGTATTAATTATCGAATAAATTTATAAATGTAGTTCACTAACTTACTACCACAGAAATCAAATAAAACATAAATCTAATCGACATGAATATCATACTCGAAAACAGAAGTCTACTTTCCCATTAATTGAGCCTAAATCTCATACAAGTGCAGCATTTAAACACGGTGCTAGTTTCGGCCCAAGACTTTATAATGAAATTACAAATCATTTTCCAAATTTGAAATATTTTAAAATTGGACCTTTTAAAAAAGAAATTTATAAAATTATTCATGATATGTAATATTAACAAATGTGTGTATTTTTTACCTTTTTATTTCTGTCCACTATATTCACGTTTTTATTGAATGCCATTTTTTTCTGTCTGATTGTCAATTTATATTAAATGTGCTTGTTCTCTCTTTTTGTCTTTCTTTTTTCTCCTGAGTGTTAGTTATCGGTCTGATTTAAATGAATTAGTTATTTAGTAAACTGGCTTTTGTAAATTTTATGTTGTATCATTGGCTAAGACCACCGTACACGAGCCTGGCTCTTGCTGTAGTGGCTAGAAACATTTTTTGTTGTATACTTTTGCATTTGTACTCACTTGGTTACTAGCTAAATAATAATAATAATAATAATAATAATAATAATAATAATAATAATAATAATAATAATAATAATAGTAATAATACAGGGTGATTCGTTTGGGTATGGATAAAATAAAAACACCGCAAAACATTTACTACGGAACTTTATTTGTTGAAACTTTATGGAAACAACATTGAGAGATGGGAGATACCTCAGAGCTCAACATGAACCCCATTGCGCACCCTACACAACTCATAACGGTGACGCAATTCAGCCCAAGTCCGTTATAACATAAGAGAGGTGATTTGTTGAAAAGATTGAGTAATTTTTACTCTTAGATCATCAATATTCCTGGATTTCTGTGAATAGACAATGTCTTTAACAAAACTCTACACGAAGAAGTCAGGAGGGATTATATCTGGGGAGTTTGGAGGCCAAGCCAAGAGATAGCTGCTTCTCGTACTGGGTTTCGTCTGCGATCTCCTGAATGTTTTTTTAACACAGAACCTGTTTCTACAAATGTTCGATACGACTAAATTACGGAATCGTATTTAGGCACATTGCGCACATCATATATTCACGTCGAAATTTCCTTTGAACTCTTTTAACACTCTCAAATTTAGCATACCAAAGAACACATTGTGCTCGCTGTTGATTTGTAGTAGCCATTTTAATCATCTACGATTTTCATTTTCACGGATCAGACTATAATTTTAACATCCTTCATAACATAAGTATGATTTTGAATATGCTTTCTGTCTGTCTGTATAGGCTACAACGATTTCTCCTGATAGCTAAGAAATGTTATATTTTTGGCATTGTAAAATATTATTAGGTTCAATAATACATTTCAAACCTAAACTTCGCCATCAGCGTACAACAAACACACCCACTTACTGCAAAAATAAACCCGGTAACATTTCGAAAAACAAGACTCACAAGCTCTGTTTGAAAAGAAGCATAATCTATACTAATAGGTCCACACCTGTGGAGTAACGGTCAGCGCGTCTGGCTGCGAAACCAGGTGGCCCGGGTTCGATTCCCGGTCGGGACAAGTTACCTGGTTGAGGGTTTTTCCGGGGTTTTCCCTCAACCCAATGTGAGCAAATGCTGGGTAACGTTCGGTGTTAGACCCCGGACTCATTTCACCGGCATTATCACCTTCATCTCATTCAGACGCTAAATAACCTAAGATGTTGATAAAGCGTCGTAAAATAACCTACTAAAAAAATCTATACTAATAATAAATCTGTAGCCGAAATTTTTGTGGTAATTTTCGATTTTCCAAAAATAATGGGTCCTAACATACATAATTAACTACCCTGAAACCGAAAATCGCTTTTTTTTATTTTTGTTTGTATGTCTGTCTCTCTCTGTCTGTCTGTATGTTTGTTACCTTTTCACGCGATAATGGATGAACGGATTTCGATGAAAATTGGAATATAAATTAAGTTCGTTGTAACTTAGAGTTTAGGCTATATGGCATTCAAAATACATTATTTAAAAGGGGGGTTATAAGGGGGTCTGAATTAAATAAATCGAAATATCTCGCTTATTATTGATTTTTGTGAAAAATGTTACATAACAAAACTTTCTTTAAAAATAATTTGCGATAAGTTTTATTCCTTGAAAAAAGTTTAATAGGACTGATATTTAATGAGATAAATGAGTTTTAAAATTAAAATAACTGCCATCTAAGGCCGTGTAATGAATTAAAAAACAAATGACTTCGTCTATAAGTGGCCTTGGACAGCAACAATCGAAAGCTATGAAAGATAGCCTACAGAGAATGTTTCTGTGTTTGTATGAAGTAATATCGGAAGCTAAATTAACCGATTTGTGTAATTAATTATTATTTCACCATTAGAAAGTGTAGTTTCTGTAGATGGACATAATGCTATAATGTTATTACAGTAACTTCTGATATAATATAATATAATATAATATAATATAATATAATATAGCATAGAAGTATCCAATATGGCTGGTGCGTTAGATGTTGAACTTATATATCTGGATTATTTAGAAAATGATATCCATGAATACATAAACAGAGGGGATGATTTCTGTGATTTGACAGACCAGAAGTTCATACAAAGGTATAGGCTATTTTCTGCCAAGCCTCACTTTTCGCTTTCAACTTAGATCCGTTCGTTTCTTTATTCTCATTAATTGGTTTATACAGCGAAATAATTTCCAGCAGAAGGCTTCTCTCGAACGAAGAGAAATTAGTCCCACGATTTCTTTTTGTTCCAGTGTTTTCCATTTCATAACAGCAATACCAATACGCCGCTCCACGCTCTTGTGATACAGACGAGGAAGGAAGCAGAAATCACACCTGAGAGAATAGAAAGACTTCTACCCTCTCTGAATCAAACAACGGAAACAAGCGAGAATCGCAATTATCAGAGATCAGAAAACAGAAATGAGCCTATACTTGGTTATAGGTTATTGTTAAACTCCAGAATCTCTGGTCCTAACAGAGAGTTAACAAACAGAATGTTAAAATGTGAAATGTAAAGTTGAAGAAACGCAATATTTTTAACAGCAATTCATACTTTTAACTTACAGTTAATTAACGCTATGTTAGGTGCATTTTAACAAAGGTTGAAGAAACCGGGCCTATGTAAAATATCATAGAAATTAAACACCGATATTAGTTTCCTGAATGTTTATTTTGGTTTAGTAACACATAAACAAATCAATAGATCTAAATCAATGACTTCGCTTCTGAGCAGCCCAATATATTATTCCTTATTAATAAGGAATAGTAGTTAGTAGTAGTAGTAGTAGTAGTAGTAGTAGTAGTAGTAGTAGTAGTAGTAGCAGTAGTAGTAGTAGTAATAATAATAATAATAATAATAATAGTAATAATTATTATTATTATAAAGTAATAATAATAATAATAATAATAATAATAATAATAATAATAATAATGTTTTTGTTATGAACTTAGTATCTTATTCTTCCATGCGAATATAATGAGACGAATACATTTGTTTCTTTTTAAAATTCATGTACATTGCGACAGTCTCCGAAAACGATAAAGTTGATTCAATCCAATTCAATTCAATTTATTAGGCATTAAACATACAGTAATAGGCTTAGTCACAGATAAAAACAGATTTGAAAAACAAAAATATTATTAAAATTTAGGCCTAATTAAAACTATGAAAACACTTCACCCTTAATGTATGAATTGTAACTTAATGTAGTTAAATTAATTTATTAAAAAACAATTTCATGCAAATTTGTGTTAAAAACTCGCCAACAGAGTAAAAAGTATTATTAATAACCAATTATAAAATCTAGTTTTAAAGTTATTGATTGGTAACATATAATATTGACTAGGAAGGTTATTCCCTATAAATTTAACCCCATAACAGAAAAGTTTGTGTTGCTCTTATGTAATCTACGGTACGGAATACTAATTTGTTCACTGTTTCTAATTTCATGATCATGTATATTGACCCTAATGAGTAATTGTCGATATTATGTCGAGTATAAAGTACATATATTCGTTATGATTATCACATGTTAAACTGTAGTCTATAAAAAGTCCTAGAAATTTCGTATGGTTTTGCCTGTTGTCCTTATTTATTAGATGATTTAGGCTAAAAGTTATGTTGATGGTCCTTTCTTGATTAAGAAAGAAGCCATTAGATTCAAACCATAAAGCCATCTGTGATAGAATATCGTTGATAAGAGCATGTAATTCATTCAGAGCATAGCTGGAACATAGGAAAGTAGTGTCATCCGCATACATAATTGTTATGCTTTAATGAACTCAGGAAGGTCATTAATTGCTATTAGAGGACCAATTACTGAGCCTTGTGGAACACCATAATATGTACCGCAGAGACTTCACCTATTGCAACTAATTGCCTTTTACCATGAAGATATGTTCTGAAAATATTTAATGTGTTCCTTCGAATATCATAATTCTAATTTTGGTAAAATTAAATTGTGATCAACACAATCGAACCCTTTAGATAAACACTTGATGATGATGGTGGTTTGGCGGTGGAAAATTGATGGATTAAGGATGCACGTAATTATTCATTAGTTAAAATATATATAGAAATTTGAGTTCAGAATATTTCAACTAACGAGGTAACAGTATTTAATGTCTTGTTTCATATCAAGTGCATTTTCTGATTAAAAAGTCCGTGTGTTCAATGAATAGAATATGAAGAGAAATAGCATAAGGATTACATCTAAAAAGTATAATAAGTTATGCCTTCTTTCTCTGAAGTAAGATACTTTATTCAGCTGTGATCTTGGACTCCAACGAAATATCTTTGCACGAATATGTTAATATAGGAATATATCTTTATTCAAGGGGAGACTCCACTGAAAATCATGAAAATTTTCCAAAAAAAAACTATTGCTTATTTCACTTCTTTAGAATGTGTGTTTTTCATACCTCAAATAGATTTAGTTCATTCTGATTATAAATATGTTTAAAATGTTTTAAAATTAAGACTGTGAAGGTGCGTGGCATTTAAAGAGCTGTCGAAATTATTTCTTCATCAAATATATTTTTTTTAATTTGTAATTACAAATCTAGTAACTTTTTTATTCTAAAGTTGGCTCCCTGAAGTTACTATATGATTGTAGCGGAGAAGAATTTTAATAAGTATGTGTTATGTAAATATTCATTTTACTTTCAAACTCACTTTCTCGTAAATTTATTTTTCTTCATTCAACATTAACTTTTTATGTCAAATATTTATCAGTCTGGATAAAATTTTTACTGCAAGTATTTATGAGATAGCTGCATGTTTCTATGCGTTTACTTTATAAGAAATGCTAATTATTTTATTAATATTTTTTATGAATTAAAGACAAAATAACATATTCAAAATTAAAAAAAGAATTGAAAGTGTATAAAAGAGATATTTCATAAAATGAATGCATAGAAATATTTCTCTATGTCTTGTGAATGTAACCAAAAAGGTAGCTTAAAAATTGAGATCTTCTACTAAAAACTTTACTTTTAAAGTATTTACAAAAGAAAAAAATCAAAAGTAAAAACATTTGGGAGTTCAAAATTTGGGTTTTGTTAGTCCTTTACACAGTAAACATGCTCTCAAAATTTGGTTTAAAATTATTAGGAAAAAAGTTGTTATTTTTAGCGGAGTGTTCCTTTAACGTTGGATTATTAAATGCAATTTTAACAAGTATACAATTAGAGCACACTGAAACATTAAAATTCCATATACATTGTTTCAAATAACCTTATAAATAAGTTGTATTCTATACATAAAATATTTATTTATTTATTTATTTATTTATTTATTTATTTATTTATTTATTCTGGTGTAGTTAAGACCATCAGGCCTTCTCTTCCACAACACCAGGAATACAAATACAATAATAGAAATAAACAGAAAAAATACACTATATACAAAGTAAAGCTACACAAGAAATAAATAGAGAGAGAGAAAAAACTATAAACAAAGTAAAGCCACACAAAAATATACACAGGTTGCAGTCACACAAACTTTAAATGAGTGATTAAGTATCATAATTAATTGCATCCCAACTAATTAACTAACATAAACAAGAAACTTGCGATTTTAATCTAGATTAAAAAAGAAAAAGAAAAAAAAACACAAATCAATACTTCTAGCAATGCCTAAAAAAACATTAACCAAGAAAAAATTTTCCAATTTAATTTTGAATTGTGATAAGTCCGGCAGTCCCTGGCGTCATTAGGTAACGAATTCCAGAGGAGAGGTATTTCTACAGTATAGGAAGATGAGTATAAAGACGTTCTATGATGACGTATAGAAAGAAGTGCTTGATGCCGGTTTCGAAGAGTTGTAAGAAATTGAAAGCGCGATAACAGATAATTCGGATTAGAAGTATGCACGATTCTAAACAGAAGAGACAGTGAATGTATTGTTCTTCGTTCCTTCAGACGCACCCATGAAAGTAACTGGAACTGATATAACAAAATCGCTATCTGGAATATTGACTTCACACTCATTTGGTAGACGACAAACTGTCTCCGCTATCAAGCATATAAATGGACCGTGTGATCACATTCATATGAAATATATTTTAGTAGCTTCCTTATTAACACATTATCTACTACAGTACATAGACTACTATATCACATACTCACGCTATCGATGTGTGCACGCTGCTTGGTACAAGAACTGAATCGCCTGTTCTTGCGAGCTTCGTATGTTATCACTATACTGCAATAATTATTATCTCTAAGAAGTGTTTGGCAAGTCATTTGTACTTACACATATCAGGAGAGGCTCGTAAATAGATTTTTTAAGGATTCAGCAACTGTGAGATAAAGGAATAAGGACTAATCAACCTGAACGAAAATATTATAGCAAGAGTCCTGATGTTTAGGCATTTATAAAGTTAAAATAGGCAGGCAAAAAAAAGGTAATAAAAACGTAAAAAAGGCACAATGGTATTTGAAAAAGGCATTATAAATTTTAAAATACATAATATATTTTAGCAATAAATTTCAATTATGTCAACATAACTCACATATTTACTTCATAGGTGTCACATGTTCACTTATAAAATACTGTTTCTCGTGATTAACTGTCTTTTTACACACCTTACATAAAAAACGTTCCATCGGTTGAAAACACATGGGCACCAAATTCACTAACGTAAGCATAAAGTTTACTTTTCAATGGTTTACTGAATTTGGACATTCTAGCTATTCGATCTTATACCTTCTGTCACCCGACAATAACTGACTGTTCCTCACTCAAATTTCTTTCTCCTACAATAATAAACACGTGTAGCACAAAATTGTAACAGTAAGATATGAAAATATGAAAGCAAGCAATTAGAAATATTTTCTCAACTTTTCTTATAGAAAAGTGAAATTTTCAGATATAGGCCTATTTATTTAGTAGCCTTACAGAATGTTTTCGGAAATCTAATATACCGTATAATATACGTATTAGTGAAGATAGTGTATCGAAAATTTTGAAAATATTCGCATGGAAATTGTTTGTAAGGAAATGAATTAACAAAGCAACTACTGCTACATCATAAGCGAAAGATACGTTCCCATGTGTTGTAAAAATGTCACCTCTATAGCTTCAGCAGATTTCGAGAAAATAATTTAATATTCTGATGATAGGAAGTTGTGCACCAACATCACCTTAAAAGCATAATGCGATAAGAGATTTGTTATGGAATATTAGTTACATTTAAAACAGATAGACCACGTAGATAACTTTGCTTTGTATTATAATATTGTTTTGATTAGTTTATTGATTACTTTTATAAGGCTAAAGATACCATCAACATCAATTTCAACTTACCATATCATACTCGGTCTCTTTCCCTGGGAAATCACTTTCTTTATAAATGATGTGTTTCTTTCACTTACTACAGTATAGTTAAACTACTATGAAATTTATGTGAATATTCCTTCTTAAATCTTTATTATGTATTAACGTTCAAAATACAAGTGCAATATTAAGAAATTGGTGTAAATACCTACTTTTGTTTTACAAACAATATAGATAATATCAAACAGAAAGAAGCCATATAAAAATAACGACATAAAATTTCACGTTCTGTTTGAAGTTTGTGCAGCACTTTTTTCTTAAGCCAACTGACTACTTATTCCTCCTTCCATACCTAGCGCTTGATGCCCGCGCACAACACCAAGGTCAGAAAAATGCTCTTGCTTTGACATCACTGGTATAGGGCTTTGATGACTGGAGAGGAATGAGTGATGTGGCGGATGTTGGAATCGGTCAACACAATCAGCACGCAACTCATTCCATCACGGGTGCACAAAAAACCTATCTAGGCTTAAGTGGTTAGGGATGCTTCACCTTCTGTCTGATAAAACAACCTCTACAATGTCTTATCTATTCCATATCGCCATCACAGATTTCATCGACTTTAGATAGGAGCACAAATTGATACAAAGAATAAAAGACATAATCATTATTACATCAATTAATGACTAAGTATTATTACTACGTAACATTACTTCATCAATAGGGGAAAGAAAATTACCTGACAAATGAAAGTCAGTCTTCTGAAGTTTGTTGCATATTTCCAGGTGATATCGCAGCTTTTGCTTGTAACCCGGGCATTGTCGACCAGTCATTGCTTATCTCTGATATTTTTATGTCCTAGTAGTAATTATTTAGATAATTAGTTACAAAAATGGACCCTTAGTAACGAAAGTTTTACGTAAGAACACGACCGAGTTACTAAAGCTAGTTTTGTGACGTGTTGACTACAGTATTTTATCTACCTTTCGTCTATTTAACGAAATTTGTTTAAAAATGTAGAAAATGAATTTATAATAATCTGTACTACATTTGAATCGGTCAAAGCCTACTTCATTGAATACAGTGTAGTATCTAAGGAAATATAGAAAACTGTGTGTAAAATCAAAATTATGGTATAAAATACTTCACAACATGTTGCTATGGAATCTTATTATCATATATATAAAAGTCAATGTGGCTATGTATATATGTATGTATGTACAAATAATGTCCATAGCTTGTCAGTATATCTTTTCATTAATAATCTTCATCGTATGTAATCGTGAAAACTTTGTAAATAATTCAACAGTTCATAGCATAAATACACGTAAAAAATGACTTTCGTACTCCATCGGCTAGTCTATCGCGCTATCAAAAAAGAGTGCGTTATATGGCAGTAAAAATTTTTAATAGCCTCCCTATGGATATAAAAAATGAAACTGAAAACATAAGATTATTTAGGGCCAAATTAAAGAAGTACCTAATTTCTCACGCCTTCTATTCTGTAGGTGAATTCATGACATTCAACAACACTTCATGAAATTGATACTAAAACTTTGTGTTGTAATAGTGAACTATATTGTAAATCTCGTCTGTATATATTTCATCGTCCACACCTGTGGAGTAACGGTCAGCGCGTCTGGCCGCGAAATCAGGTGGCCCGGGTTCGAATCCCGGTCGGGGCAAGTTACCTGGTTGAGGTTTTTCCGGGGGTTTTCCTCAACCCAATGCGAGCAAATGCTGGGTAACATTCGGTGCTGGACCCCGGACTCATTTCACCGGCATTATCACCTTCATTTCATTCAGACGCTAAATAACCTACATGTTGATACAGCGTCGCAAAATAACCCAATAAAATAAATAAAATATATATTTCATTTAGACTGTGGCTATAAATTAAGACTTTATAATAGTATTAAGTTTTTTGACTTGTTCCATATTCTAGCTGTAAAGGAATGTATGAATACCATGGAATGTTAATAAATACAATACAATACAATACAACTAAACGAGCGACGCTCGTTTAGTTACCCATGTCAGCATGTTGAATTCTTATAACGGCTGTGCATTGTACAATGTTTTATTTATTTTGAATCGTATATCTTAAGAGAAAATAAATTAATAATTGTATTTTGCATGTTGTTTGAACAGAAACTATTGAGAATTTGTAGATAAAATAACAATTGAGAAACGTCTTAATCAGTTACTATGGCAGGGAAAACGTCATAATCGGTTACTATGGTAGGAAAATGAAACAAAAGTGTTTATGGTTTTGTCTGAGATTAATTTGTAGAAATGAACTGCATTTAAATTCCTATCGAAATTTTGGTAGAAGCAAAACAAACAAGCCAAAGAGCTATACCAGGAAAGTCGCGAACAGAGTTGCCAGATGTGGCTACTTGTCGCAATTCTGACGCCTTTTATGTTCCTTGTGGCGACGAAAATTTCCACTTAGTATGTGTGTATTAAATACCAGTAAATAACTTGTTTGTTTAATTCATTGATTTTTTCATGATATAATAGGAAATGCATTCTTTTGTATTTTAAATGTCGCGAATACTGGATGGAGAACAGTGGAGGATAAAGACAATTCAAGCTCTGTTAAGATAAGATATTAATACGTTTAGTTTGATACAAAATAAGTATAGCTTGATTTATGTAATAAAATAATATTTTCTATTTTCTTACCACAGAAGCAGAGTAGCCTATTATTAAATAAAACTCATTATTGAAACTTAGTATTAGCTACGAAATTTTTATTCGTCTCGTTTGCAGAGCTGATCAACTTAGAATTACATAACTTATTTTCGTTATTTTTATCTATCGAGTACGAAGTTTGTTGCAGTGTTATCACTCTTCCTTTTGTCACCTTCAAAGTATATCTGAACGACTTCAGAAGTCCTCATCTTTAATGTGACCGATAATCAAGTTTCAACTTTAAATTTAACGGGAAACTCGTTGAATATTGCATTGTTTTAAATTTTGTTGCAATGACGAAAAGGTGCAAGAAGAAGTAAAAGATCAGAGTAGGATAGTAGCTATGAAATTAGTTACAATAATAATAATAATAAGAATAATAATAATGATAATGATGATAATAATAATAACTTGCTTACTTACTGGCTTTTAAAGAACCCAGAGGTTCATTGCCGCCCTTACATAAGTCCGCCATCAGTCCCTATCCTGAGCAAGATTAATCCAATCTCTACCATCATACCCCATCTCCCTCAAATCCATTTTAATATTATATTCCCATCTACGTCTCGGCCTTCCCAAAGGTCTTTTTCCCTCCGGCCCCCCCCCCACTAACACTCTGTATGCATTTCTGGATTCGCCCATACGTGCTACATGCCCTACCCATCTCAAACTTCTTCCTAATTATGTCAGATGAAGAATACAATGCCTGCAATTCTGTGTTGTGTAACTTTCTCCATTCTCCTGTAACTTCATCCCTCTTAGCCCCAAATATTTTCCTAAGCGCCTTATTCTCAAATACCCTTAACCTATGTTCCTCTCTAAAAGTGAGAGTCCAAGTTTCACAACCACAAAGAACAACCGGTAATGTAACTGTTTTATAAATTCTAACTTTCAGATTTTTTTGACAGCAGACTGGATGATAAAAGCTTCTCAGCCGAATAATACCAGGCATTTCCCATATTTTTTCTTTGTTTAATTTCCTCCCGAGTTTCATTTATATTTGTTACTGTTGCCCCCAGGAATTTGAATTTTTCCACCTTTTCAAAGGATGAATTTCCAATTTTTATACTTCCGTTAATAATAATGATAATAATAATAATAATAATAATAATAATAATACATCATCGTCGTCATCATCAAACTATCATGGAGTTGATCCGTGATCCGTTCCGGCCTCAGTCATCCTTGATTTGATTCCCTGTACTGAATGTTGCATCGAGTTAGTTCTATATTTGAATTTTTTTCTTAATAGGGGTTCAGTTTTTAGTTTCTTGGGAAAGTCTTCGTTGTTTTGATCATACCATATATATATTTAGTTGTTTTACCTTAAAAAATACATTTGTGCGAGATCGTGCGTATTTGCTTGGTTTCCGCACAAAACCATTCCGCGGAAAGTCTAAAATTCTACATTCAGTATTCCCAACCTAACACACATAACAATTTCCCTCTTCTTACCGCTTAAGTGACATATTGATTTTACTGCTTTAGGCTTTTAACGTATTATTTTTAGAGACTTTCAATATAGTAACAATTATAAATTGGAAACTTACCACTGCAATTTCACCTAAATTGAACTGTTAATTATTGTTTTATATATTTGCAAAAATTAAGTAAACTTTACAACTCCACTAAAGTTACTGCATTCGTGATGCAAGTAACATTAAGGAAGCCGTGAAAAAATCAACAAGATTCCAGGCTCATTACATAACCTTACCGCGTGTTTTAAGTTCGCATTTATAGACTGGGGGAAAAAAAAAGACAGACGTATATGACGGCCTGCTGGAGTATAGTAAACACAGAAAACATTTTAAAGCAACAATGTTGAAGATAGATATTTTTGTTTTGCAAATTTGCCGTCATTGAACAGAAACCAAGATGGAGATTTCATTGCAACTAATTAGAAATTCCTCTCTCAGGTATGTAATAAACGATCTTCGCACAAAATAATGTACGATACACGAGCGGTATGTTTTCTTTCAATTCTCGGAAATTAAAAAAGCTCAACTACGTTTCGCTTTATCAAACTTTTCCTCGAACATGAAAACTTCAACATACCACTCTTGTAACGCATATTACTATTCTAATCTTGTGATTCTTGATTTGCCCCAGTGCTTCAAAATCCAGATTTGGCATCTGTATATACTGTAAATATAGGTATTGCGAATGTGTTACTAGTTATCATTTTAATCTAGTTTGTTGTAATGTCGTGGAGGGTATGTAAATCCTATTTATGATACCTGTGACTTACAATCATTTAAATACAATAGAGCGTCTCGTTTAGGCATAGTGAAAACGTAAACAAAGTGCAGGTAACGTGTGGGGGGAGGACGAGCCGTACGATAAACACGAGGGATGCACAAGGTTTTAGTTACAACATTTATGGCGGAGCATTAATTTAAATCATATTTCCCAAAAACACACAAAACAAAAGAAAACAAATTGCATAACGTTATCGTATACGCATTTTGACAAACAAGCAATTGTAACTTTGAAATAATTCAATATAACAAATCAAATTTTGCTACTTATATGAGGTTGCTTTCAAGCGGCATTTTTACGGCCATGAATTTCATTCTCGTAACACTAACATAATATCACCGAGTTCTGTAGTCGATTAACAAAACTACAGTACTGTAATTACGTTTAGGAAATAGGCTAGTGTTGTCACTTTAAACCAGCGGTGACCAAAGGAAACGGGTACATTGCTGTGTGTTTCATTCACGTAGCGGTATCATGTTCCTCTACAAACTCTGTCTCTACAAGCAGTAAGAGGTGGTTTCATAAAGAATGAGAAGGATTACTTTTTTGTTGTTCTGTCGGACAAAATGTAATACACTCAGGGACAAAAAAAACCGGACACTTCTATATTTGCTTGTATTTTGTTGCCAATTATTTCAAAACGAAACAAAACCCAGTTAAACAAAATAATGTTTCATTTAGCACCTTATACGACAACATTTCAAAAAAAAAATCTCTGATGAGAAAATTTACAAAAAATCCCAGCATGTCCCACACGTGTTCAATTGGGTTCATGTCTGGACTCCTTGCTGGCCATGGAAGAACATGGATTCCCACTTCTTGGAGATAATCTCCAACCGCATGGGCAATATGCGGTCGTGCATTATCATGCATTAAAACAAAATTATCGCCTACAAATTGGCCAAATGGCACAACATGATCAGCCAAACATTCATTTATATACCTATCAGCTGTTAGTCTTCCATTTTCAACAAAAACCAACTCTGTACGAGCATCCGTACACACTCCTGCCCAAACCATCACTCCACCACCTCCACACAGCACATTTTCGGAAATGCAACACTGTGAAAATCGTTCTCCCCTCCTTCTCCAAACTCTTTCACGTCCATCAGGTGGGCACAGATTGAAACGGGACTCATTGGTGAACAGAACACAGCTCCACTGTCCATTTCTCCAATCCCTGTGATCATTTGCAAAAAGCAGTCGTTCAACTCGATGCATCCTGAGAAGTCTGGGACCAGTTGCAGGTCTACTTGATATCAGTCCACTTGCTTTCAACCTCCTTCTAACTGTTTTGGCCGAAATTGGGCGTCCATGCATGTTAACAAATTGCTGGGCTACACTAGTAGCTGGCAGGTTGCGCTCCCTAAGAACTCTCAACACCATATACCTGTCTTCATTTGGATTTGTAGCTCTTGGACGACCCAAACCTGGTCTTCTGGTATATTCTAGGGTCTCTCTATACCGTTTTATGGCATCATGGGTTGTGCTTCTAGCCATATTCATAACATTTGCAATGTAACGTACACTGCGTCCATCATCGTAAAGGGCTACAGCTCGAGCCACATCTTCAGGTCGCATCTTGTTTTAAGACAAATGTTACAACCCCACTTAAACTCAGAAAATGTAAAAATAAAGAAATAACGAATGATAACGATAATGAAGCACAACATGGTTGAGACAAAATTGTTATAGCTGAGACTCCGAAAGCAAAATTGGAATATTTGGTTGTAATGGCTTGTTTATAAAACAAAAAACAATCAACAATGTATACACGTCTCCATAACAACAGATGGCTACCATAATATTGTATGAGAAGATAATGTTTTGCAAAATACCAGCAAATATTAAAGTGTCCGGTTTTTTTTGTCCCTGAGTGTATGTTTACTTTGCTCAACGGTTCAATTAGGAGAAACATTAATTGCCACGCTGAATAATGTATTATTATTATTATTATTATTATTATTATTATTATTATTATTATTATTACTGACCACTAAGCATGTGTTTCTATAATTCTTCTGTACGTGCATGAATATTGATATTTTTAGATCTTCTCCCTGGAAGGATAAAATTATTAGGTTTTATCTCAATTTTAATCTTCTTAATCTTTAGATGAGAATAACTATTTATTAGTTATTCATTTAATAATAATATTGTAGAAAAACTGATTCAATATTATGTGCCAACGAACTGTTAAACGCCAGGAATTGACATGTCTTAAATCATAGCCAGGAAGAGAAAGATGAGATAAATAAATGTAAGGAAGTTAGCTACCTAATGAGGTTTGAAATATCTCGTAGTCTAATGCCTTTCAATAGAAGAGAATTTCTCAAAAAAGTAATGATTAAAATAGCTTAAATAACTTGTCCATAAGAAGTTTTTAGTTTTGAAAAACTACGAATTTCTCGAGAGAAGAATTAAAAAAATTCCTGATTATATTCAAAGACGAAGGTTAAAAAAGAAGTGAGAAAAATCGTATATTATTCACTGGCTCTTGATGACAGCAGTGATATTAAAATTCTAAAATTCATTTGTAGATAAAATTCTGTAAGTACAGTTAGGACACAAATGTAGGTATATTATACTATACTTCGGGTCTCAGCATATACAGCTCATATAATAATTTTTTACCCTTAAAATATAACGTTTACTGTGCACTTACTTCGAAAATATGTCCTACGGTGTGTTGGCGTTGAGTTGCTGGTCGCCATTTTCATTTACAAATAGTTGAAACACGCATTGCAATGACTGAATCGATCTTCTTTTTGCTTTCTGTAAGTTCCAAGAAATGTCAGAAGCCTGACAAGCACACAAAAGAAGTGATCGATAACGATTCCACCTAGTGGCAAAGTTAAAACTAAATGCATGTATGAAGTATAGTATACTATAATCCAGGACACAGGAGGATAAAGAACTTTTCATTTGTTTTAATAAACGTTTTATTAACAATAATTTCCTTTACATTTTTGTAATATGTGTGTGACGGATTGTGGTACGAACAAGACGTAAAACGTCTGAACTTAATTACACACTAAGAGTGAAGACGCTCCACGCAATCAAAGGGATTTAATAAATCCTCTTGCAACTTTTTTTTCAGTTCTTCATTTGATACTTTTATATTTGAAGTACACAATATATTATGAGTTTGACAGATTTAGAATGTAAGTACAGTCCGCGTCACCGTTTTTGGCGTGTGAAATAAGTAATGGGAACGTTAAGTATGAGTGTTTTACATTTGCCAAATCAATCTGACAACTGTGTTTGGAAAATGGCTGATGTGATGTGTATAGGAAGTGGTACCATTCTCAGCTGCACTAGCAACATGCTCACAAACTGGGTACTATATATCTAGGGCACACGCCAAAAACGCTGGTTGTACTCGTAATTTGGAATAATGTGAGATTCTTAATGATTGAGTGCTTATTGAGCTTTCTACGCTGCACTCTATTTTTTTTTTATAAAATACGCATTAATATGACCTGCTTTTGTTCTAGGTGAATTTAATAATTGTTTTGAAGGTGAAAATAACTCAATTCATGAAATGTAATCAAATATTACGAGGTCTAAATTATATCTATCCAAAAGGTCTATAATATGTATTACAAATTCAAATGTAATATGTTGGTTACTAGCCAGAAATTTTGGATAAATGAAATAACAATACAGTAAAACCTCGTTAATCCGGACCCCGATGATCCTGACTTCGCTTAATCCGGACAGGCAAAACACTGTGTGTTTGAAAAAATTAAAGAACCTTGTTTTAAGAAGTATTTTATACATTAGAACTATAGAATTACAACAATTACAATATTATATTATAGTATTAAAAATAGATAAAATCCATCAAGTTTGCATTAAGTTATTAAACAATACGAACAAATATTATTATCGATTACACAAACAAAGGTTTGAAGTATAAGTAAGAGGCAAAAGAGAATGAAATATTTTAAATACGGCAAGAAGTCAACAATCGCATTCGTTACACAGCTTCCTAACGGCTAGGAATATTTGTCTATTGTTGTGGATACTCAATTCAGTCAGTTTTTATCAGTGTTACCAGATTTGAGGATACTTCCTGAAATTAGGGAACTTCGGTAAAGAAGAGGGACATTTTGAGGACTTCAAGAAAATACCAGACTGTTGAGGTATTCTTGTTTTTCAATTAAACCCACGGAACAAATGTTCAATAAAAAATTGAACAATTTATGTTATATTTTTTGATAGACACGTGTTGTAAATACACATACTCTCAATTCTATTTGCAATAAAATATTACGATGTTATTTATGAGATCTGCATTTTTCTTCTGACTTCACTGCTCACTTTCCTGTCTATCCGATTGATAAGATTCGTCTGTACAGAATACTAATTTAGTTATCGAAAATTCAGAACACGAACGGGAAAAATAATTTAAATTTCTAATTATTGCCACTTCACCAATAGACTCTTACCAATTAATGTTTCTTGTTTCTTTAATCATAATCTTCAAGTCATTACTTACGAAAATCTGGTACCATTTTTTAACCTACTCTTTGTATTGATGTAGAAGGGAGCAACTTTACTCACTATAATATGTTTGAAATAAATCTGCACATTATGATAAAATGTATATTTCCATTATAGGGTAAGGGTTGGTAGTAATGTGATACGAGTAATATTGTGATAGTTATTTTTGAGAATTTGTTACAATTTGACTGAGCGCGAGAAGGACCAGTTTTGTGCAGCAACTTGTCCACGAACATTCCCTTAATACATAGACGCAAAAAACCGATCTTCCTCTCTCTCAGTAAAATTATAATAAATTCTCAAAAATAACTATCACAATATTACTCATATCACAATTTTACCAACCTTTACCCTACTTAATTTGACGAATAAAATAATATGAAAGTTTAGAATGCAGTTGCTATCTATAATTCGTATTATGCTTCTACACTCAACCATAAAAATGCTAAAGAAAAGTGAATCTGCGTTTCATTCAGATTAATTTTAAAATGATACATTATTTTGCACTTGTTAGTCGCTTAGGTATTGTATAAAGCACTATTGGGGTAATGTGGAAGTCTTACAGATATTCTAATGAACATAACAGCAGTTTTATGTCTTATCAAATCATCTTTTTTTTTTCTTTTACGAGACATTTCCTGCACTGTACTTGTTTTTTTTTTTAAGATGGGACATGACAGTAGCGTTGCGATCGGAAAAACAACTGAATGTCACATAGCGTGGTAGGCCTGTTGCTATGGTAACAACGGTTGAGTTGCCAACTTACAGTTCGCACGTGGCGAGTGCTTAATAGCTCTCTTAGCGACATTTATTGTGCACACAATGTTAGCATTGGTACGTTTCGTCTTTGATTGTTTGTCGATTTTTGTATTGTTTTCTTATCTTCACGTCAATTGTCAATGAATGTTTTAACGTCAGCCATCTTAACGACAATTGCTACCTTCCATCAGCTGGCAGCGTGGTAGTCCATATTGGCAACATGTCACTGTAGTTCCAAGCTCGGCCGCTTAACTGTCATGTCTCATTAAAAAAAAAAAGTATAACGCAAAATTCACAGACATGTTGAGTAAATTTGGGGAAATTTTGCCTGTTTCATTGAGGAAATTTTCAATTTGAAGCTGGCAACACTGGTTTTTATTAGAGTTCGTAAGTTTTAAGTTAACGGCAGTAGAAATAGCACAGTATAAGAAAAATCAGTAGGGACAACTGTTGTCGGCACCTTTGATGTTGTTGGTACTAAATTCAAGCCCAGTAAGGTCTAGTTCTCAATGAATCCAACTATGTCGCTAGCATCAAACCACTATCAAAGTATTAGTAAAATATTTATTTATTTATTTATTTATTTATTTATTTATTTATTTATTTATTTATTTATTTATTTATTTATTTTATTGGTCAGTAATACGAATAATCTTGTATGTATATTATCTATCATTAATATTATGTCGCTAGGAAGTCAAAATACTTATATCCATTGTTGACGTTCATGTTCGCACTTCACCGCAACGGACGCCATGATGTATTATGTTGTACTTGGATCAATTTTACCAACATAAGCCTCAAACAGTGACTTGAACGTTAGCGTCAATTAGTGAATATTTTCATGATGATTGCATACGGAAATAATTATTATTATGGTTACTAGCCGTACCCGTGCGCTCCGCTGCACCTGTTAGAAATAAATATAAAGTAATTACATAATTAAAATTAGACGTTTGATCCAGGGAACAACTTTTGCAACAGCGCAAGATAATCTGCTTCGCTCATTACCCAATTTTTTTGCATTGCATTTATTGCATATATATTTTATGTATTTTAACACGATTCAATTGAGCATAGTTAAAATTTGAATTATAAAATAATGGATTGCTAAGCTTACGTACTATTACTGCATACTAAATTAATACACTGTCGTTGTTCGTTAATTCTCTGAGATTAAAATGAGTGTACATAAATATTATTTCAAGAAATACAGAAAACGAATGTACAAAATAGCCTATCAAATTTTCTGTGCATAAGAAGCTATTTTAATCTTACCTGTCCTCGATTTACTCAGACATTACTGTAATAACATTATAGCATTATGTCCATCTAGAGAAACTACACTTTCCAATGGTGAAATAATAATTAATTATACAAATCGTTTAATTTAACTTCTGATATTACTTCATATAAACACAAACATTCTCTGTAGGCTATATTTAATAGCTTTCGATTGTTGATGTCCAAGGCCCCTTATAGACGAAGTCATTTGTTCTTAATTCATTGCACCGTCTTAGATGGCGTTATTTTAATTTTAAAACTCATTTATCTCATTAAATATCAGTCCTATCAAAATTTTGTAATTAATAAAACTTATCGGAAATCATTTTTAAAGAAACGTTTGTTATGTAATATTTTTCACAAAAATCAATAATAAGTGAGATATTTCGATTTATTTAATTCAGGCCCCCTTATAACCCCCCCTCTTAAATAAAGTATTTTGAATGCCATATAGCCTAAAATCTAAGTTACAACGAACTTAATTTATATTCCAATTTTCATATAAATCGGTCCAGCGTGAAATGGTAACAAACATCCAGACAGACAGACAGACAGACATACAAACAAAAATTTCAAAAAAGTTATTTTCCGTTTCAGGATGGTTAATTATACATGTTAACATCAATTATTTTTGGAAAATGGAAAATTACCAGAAAAATTTTGGCGACAAAAAAGCTATGAAAGATAGCATACAGAGAATGTTTCTGTGTTTGTATGAAGTAATATCGGAAGCTAAATTAACCGATTTGTATAATTAATTATTATTTCACCATTGGAAAGTGTAGTTTCTCTAGATGGACATAATGCTATAATGTTATTACAGTAACTTCTGATATAATATAATATAATATAATATAATATAATATAATATAATATAATATAATATAATATAATATAATATAATATAATATAATATAATATAATATAATATAATATAATATAATATAATTTAAGTTATTGTGGGCCAAGCGCCATTTACGGAATACGTAGAAAACAAGGGTTAAAATTAAGTTATTACCATAATTCAATGGAAACCTATAACAAGTAAAATAAAATATACACATTAAATCTAAATGATGTCAATCTTCATTAAGCTATGGTTGCATGTAATAAAAATAACGAATCATGTTAAAGGAATTGTCATTGCACCAAATGAGTGTCTCTGGACCAAAATGATGGCATTTTAATTATTTGGATGCAATTTAAATTAAGTAACATATTAAACGATTTATCCTTCTATCAAACACGAATGTTCGCTGGATCAAATGTCCTATTTTAATTATGTAATTACTTTACATTTATTTCTAACGGGTGCAGCGGAGCGCACGGGTACGTCTAGTACCTTAATAAACGTGTTTTGTTTTAGTTTTAATGCACTTTCTACTCTTATTTTATGTTATTTCATTTAATCCGGACTTTGGCAAAACCGGTCAACTTATCCCCTAATAGTCCGGAATAACGATGTTTTTCTGTAATAGTATTTATTATTGTTACTTTCCTGTAAGAAAATCATAATTTAAATAAGTAAGTGAGAAAAGAGACGGGTAATTCTCTCGTCCTTGTAGAGAGTACTACGCTCACTGGATAACTTAGGGTAGTTTGTCTCACTTCTAAGAATGCCGTTTCAAAAATTTAGTAGATAAACGAAATTATATCTTAGATTGGAGTGTAGGTGTTCAGTCGATCAAAAACTTTTGACGAACTCGGGAAACTTCACTTCGTAAGGAGCTTTTTCCCTGTCGCTGACCCACACACTGCCGGTTTCTCCTTCTCGTAGAATGTGGATTATGGCTTCTCCTACGACATCGGGCCTGAAAAGTAACACCATTTCGAGATGAAAATAAAATTGATTTGACTAAACAAAACCTGGCGCACTGAGTGAAAAAAGAGACGATGTTGAGATTGGTGGATTAATATTAAATTATTACTAGTGGCTTGTGCAGCAAATACTGCTGCAAACTAACTTCGTTAGACGTTCAAATAAAAATTTTTCAGATTTATTTTCAATGAAGAATACTTGTCTTTTTGATACTTATTTGCTTCCATAATAATGAAACATACTCCCTCTGAATGGATTTTTTTAGGCCAAATACTTTTTCTTGAACCTATCCAACTTCAGTTTTTGAGTTTCAACTCGAAAACGCAAGTATCAATGTCAGGACGATAGCAGTAGCTATTTCAGGTCATTGTGGATTGTAGGCAAAAGTTACAAAAATGTCAGGTTTGCTAAGCTTTCGAACAATAGCATTTTCGTATAGCTGCTGCATGTAGAACTTGAAATGTAGAGCGTAAAATCATTTTATCCTACTAAGAGATCTTGCTGAAATGATCTGGAGACTACAAAATTTTCTAGGCCTTTTATTTTATCAGTAAGTAATACCTTTTTATCTTTCCTTAGGAACTGTAATTTTTGCGCTCTCTCGAGCCAATACTGAAGACAACGATACATATCAATATCTACACTACATCGCCATTAAGTATATGAAAATGACCCAACCCCACTGGCTTAATAAGTATAAAAATATTTGATTTTTAATAACAATATTATTATCTTACTTAAGTTTTGTAGTTATATATAGCAGACACTCAGTAAATTATAGAAATGAAGATCTAAATTAAGATATTCTCTACATTTACTTACATAACCTCAAAACGTTTCACTTTCATGTCATCAATATAGCATCAATATTATGTACAATTAATGAAAAATAGACGCATCATGATATTAACTATAATAATATTTAATTTTTAATGGTAATAATGTCATCAAACCACCTCAAGTTTCGTAGATATGAATATCCAATACACAGCTGTATTCAGAAAATTATACACTGCAGAATCAGTTTTTAATAACAAATTGAATTGAGCTCTAAATATGTCGGCAATCCTGCAGGTCATGGCCTTCATGTAATAGCCTATTGTTTATTGTAGTGTGTGTTTTGTTTTGAAATTCAATCAAGTCGGCCGTGATTCAATAAAATTAGTTCTCAAAACTGACAACAGATGGATTTTGGAAAATAGGAGAATTATGTAGAAAATTGACATTTCACTGAAAACTACTATTTTTCCGAAAAACTTTGGATGCCAGGCGTGAAAATGAGGGGTCACCCATTAAAATCCGTTCAGCCGTTTTCATGTAATTTCCATTACCAGTTAAAATTATATATATAGATTACTAGTATAATTTAGTCCAGATCATGTTGATATAGTAACCAAGATAAGATAGAAAAAATATACTTAGGATAGAAATAAACTTGTTTTACAACACATAGTACATAATATAAATACAGGGAAGTCTGTCATATAATTTTTTTTAATTCTGGATCTGAAAATTTTATTGCTTAAAGTAGTCAATTTTGGATGAAATTTTATTATCGAATTATATAGACGTGGACCATAATTTGTACTGTGTAGTAAAGTAGCAGATGTGAAACATTTAGGTTCAACTAATTTAAGAATATCATTTCGTCTTGTATTATGATCATGTGGCTGAGCTACAAATTTCATTCTATTTTTATGATAGAATTTCATTAAAGAGTATTTATAAATTTGATCAATTCTAAAAACATTCAATTCGGAATGGATCAAATTTGTTGGATAATCCAGTCGCCTTTTCAAACAAATTTTGATTATACGTTTTTGCAACATAATTAGAGGAAAAAGAGCAGTTTTTGTAATGCCTCCCCATCCAGTTATACCATATTGGATAACAGATTCAACTATAGCCAAATAAACCAAACGTAATACATGAGTAGGCAAGTAATGGCGATGGTTTACAAATTTGTAAATTGTTTTACGGATCCTGTTACATAAAAAGGTGATTTGTCTATCCCATTTCAAGTGCTGATCAACAATAATTCCCAGGTATTAATGTTCAATTGTCTTCAACTAGAAGGTGTTGTGGCCTCTCTAGTATAGTAACTAACTCATTGCTCCTTGCATTGTCATGAAGAATGATGGGGTTCTGTACCACCAAGTGTCGTCGTTTTCTCCTGAGAGCTGGACGAAGGTGGTGGTGCTTCACGCAGTCCCTGAAAACATTCTTGTACACTACGATCTCGTGCCACATCAATTTTGATGCAGGAACGTTGCACTAGTTTTGTAAACATGGTTTTAGGGCGCTCGCACGATCCCTATGAAAGTCAACGTTCTACACACTGTAGTAGATTGACAGAGTACTGTCGCCGCTGGCTGCACTGACTCAACTAACAGTCCTTGTTCATGTCCACACAGCTGACAGCTCTCGAATGCACCATCGTCATGTGAACAGTAGTGTTGCCATAACTTTTTATCCAACCCTTGTACGTGCCTTACTTATATACGAAAATCGTCGTGCGTGAATGAAGAATACGGCCATATTTCGTTAATGTGACAGTGGGTTTCAGCGTCGCGAACATAGTAACCTCTCACATAATACTACACACCTAATCAAACCTAACGTAACCTGTCACATAATATACACCTAATCTAACCTAACCTAACCTAACCTGTCACATAATACTACACACTTGTAGTAACATTTCTCACGTTTAGTATCGTTTCGCTTGTTTGTATTGCCAACTCTGTTACTCGTGTCGAGAGCCATCTAGTGAAAGTGGATCGTAATGCCAGGAAGAAAATATGGAAACTTTCATAATAATTACATTTAGTTCGTTCAGTGTATGTTTTGTGAGATATTAAATGTGTTAATGTAGTGATAATTATGTACGATTACGAAATACGAAAAGCCTGAAATCCCATAAGGGCAACGGCCTCCAAAGGAGTGTAGGGTGAGCTGAAGGTCTACTACACTTGGGGGGCCAGTCCAAGAGAGCTTACACTATACACTTACAAACTAAACACATAAACAGACTATACAAACTATACACGAAAAACTATGCAGACTAAACACATAAATTATACAAACTAAACATCCACAAAAAACTATACAAACTAAACACATAAATTATACAAACTAAACATCCACAAAAAACTATGCAAACTAAACACATAAATTATAATCTGAACACAACTATCCACACTAAACACACGATAAAAAAAAAGAAAAAATTACACAAACTGAACACATACATAGCCTTAACTCACACACAAACTAAATACACAAAAACCTATACAAATTGCTCACATAAATTGTACAGCCTAAACACACAAACTGTCTAAACTAAACGCACAAAAACGATACAATTGAACACAAAAATTTTACTAACTAAATACATGAACTATACCAACTAAACACGGAATCAAACTATCCAAACTAAAACACACAAAACCATACAATTGAACCAAAAATTATATTAACTAAACACATTAACTATACCAAATATATATATATATAGTAGGCCTACAGTAAAAATTGAAATAGCCACCGGAGTAGCTTAGGCGGCTAAGGCTTGTCTCCCGAACCGGAGTTGCGCTCTGGCGCTTGTTCGATTCCCGCTTGGGGTGATTACTTGGTTGGATTTTTCCGAGGTTTTCCCAAACTATAAGGCAAATGTCAAGTAATTTATGGCGAATTCTCGGTCTCATCTCGCCAAATATAATCTCGCTATCATCAATTCCATCCAGGCTAAATAACCTCGTAGTTGATACAGCGTCCTTAGATAACCAAGTAAAAAAATTGAAACGTGTTGTGGCTGTGATAAAAGTATTGAAAATTGGTTTATAGCGCCACATTGGCAGTGATAAAAGTGTGCAGTATTCGTTCAGTGGCCGGTGAATACTCTACCTTGTCCAAAATAGATAGATAGATAGATAGATAGATAGATAGATAGATAGATAGATAGATAGATAGATAGATAGATAGATAGATAGATAGATAGATAGATAGATAGATAGATAGATAGATAGATAGATAGATAGATAGATAGATAGATAGATAGATAGATAGATAGATAGATAGATAGATAGATAGATAGATAGATAGATAGATAGATAGATAGATAGATAGATTTTGCAAGACAAGAGAAACTTATTTTGCAGCTCCTTCAGAAGGAGATAGATCCTCATTTACTTGCCTTAATGAGCTAGATTTGCAACATTAGTCACAGAGTAGAGCTTTGCTCCTAATTCAAATTCAAAAATGAGAATGTAGTGGAAACGAAGTACTCACGATTGCATCGAAGCTTTGGACAGTATGGATTGTCTGTTAATGCTGAGCTTTTCGTAGCCGCCCAACACTCCGTCCGCGATGGGGGTGTCTGTGAGTCCTGGACACATTATTAAGATTCGGACCCCGTGACTGTCACTCAGTGGTGCGAACTGGAAAAGATACAAAAACCTCAGCACAAGATTGGTCAAGCATAGTTTCTGATACATATATAATATGCAGCAGCGGCTGGTAGTCAAAATAATGAGTGTGCTACAATCTCTATATCGGCCTACTGTATACACTTATATGTATTTATCTTAATTTGAGACTCGCCTAGTGACGAAATATGAAGTCCATACGACGTTCCTTCCTACTGCAGAACTTATCAATTACTCTTTCATGGTATGATGACGCAGAATATCTGCATGGAAATATCATATGTACTTTGGTACATTAAAATAATATATATGATATGCGTAAATCACTTCGTGATTTAAGACGGCGCTTATTCCGTCGGATCCCGGCCAACTAGTCACTCATTACGAGTGCACCTCAGCACATGTATGGACTTCGGACCTAGGTTCATAGATATCTATGACGTAGTGCAGAGGCGGCCACTAGAGGGAACCTAAGAGTTGGAACTTAAAACTGAGACGATTCTTCCGACGCCGGGGTGGAATCCGGTGTGGCTTAGTGGATAAAGCGTCAGCACGTAGAGCTGAAAACCCGGGTTCAAATCCCGGCGCCGGAGAGAATTTTTCTCCGTTCCATTACTCTTTCATCGTATGATGACGCAGAATATCTGCATGGAAATATCATATGTACTTCGGTACATTAAAATGATATATAATTACCCTGGAGTTAAACCCCTCCATCTTGGACATCATACCCTTTTCTATTGGCAGTATTGCAAGAGCAGTGAGGCGATCCTGGGACATAGTGTTACTTAAAAAAAGTTTTTATGCGTTTAAAGAAAGAAAGACATCTTTCTGGTTCAGCAGTGGTCATTGGTGTTGTAGCCAAAATATTTAACAACTTCATTAATTCACAGAATGGATCCTGTGAATTGTTGGAGGCTATGTTAAGTATTGTAACAATTGAACAGCTCCATCTATATTTCGGAAATCGGGTCTTCCATATAGAACCCCAAGTTGTGTCTTTAACACTCTTTTGTTCAGTACAGTATAGCTGTTGACAGCAACTTCAAGTTAGCGTTCAGGAAAATTATGCGAAAAATTGTCAAAAAATTTGCTGTTTAACAATTTTGTTGCGTCTAGGTAGGTTAAAGACTGAAACGAGAAGTAGTTTCCTGAATTATACTGCCTCATAATTCCTTGGCTTCAATTTTCTACTCTCTTTCCAGTTAAAGATTGAAGTAAATGCAAATAAATGCACATGGCATAATGGTTCCTGATTGGCTATTGGACGCACAACGCCTCCAAACTCATGCTTGTCATCTTCTTCCTCATATTTTAATAGTTCCTTCTAAAATAATAAAATGTATAATATGCATGGAATACATGCTTATAAGAACACTTTCTTACGATTTAAACAACATGTTTGTATTAGTAGTTTCAGACATTGCGTGTTAAATCATTGTAACGTGTATTATGGCAACGCGCATGCGTAATAGGCATTAAATCCCTCCCAAGGTGACTTGCAGCTTCACAGAGCACATCAGCACGGCTGGTATAACACAGTGCGAGATTCAGTGTTGTCAACCTCAAATAAATTTCTGTAGAATTAAAGAAATTCTCCACTCTTCAAAGAATAACATTTAATCACGAACCTACAGAAAAATGAAAATCCACTATTCCCAGTAGAGAAATAATAAATATGAACCCTCTGTGAGCATTTTACGGGTTAGTTCAATGAATGTGTTGAAATGTCTGCAATATATCAGACGTTGGCTGCCCTGCGTGCTCACTTGCTGAAAATAATGCTCCCTGGTGGCTGCTTTGGTAGCTAGCTTGCGATTGCGGAGTAATACATTTCGGTTTTGTTTACGTCTACTTCAATCTTTAGTTGGAAATAGAGTAGACTGACTGATTCAGGAGGAACCTCAAAAACCATGTAGATGGCAGCAGCGGTCGGACACTTGAATTACCAAACACATTGTACATAGTTCCGAGTTCTTCCACAAAGAAGCATTCTTTCGTTACGCTTTACTTTTGCAATCTCCAAGCTGTGTTGTGCTGAAGCTGACTACAGCACTTCCCCGCGTAAAAATAGCCAATCAGAGCAGTGATTTCAGCTTCGCACATACGCATTAGTTGTCTACATTCTCATGTAGAGTTTTGAGTAGCACAACGAACCCCCTGAGGCACCAAAGAGCGAAGAGCGAAGACTAAACACTCTATAACGCGTCATGAACATAACCACGGGAAATTGTCAAATGACAAATCAAATACTATGGTATTGCAAATACTTTATTTGAGCAAAAATTATCATTGTGCTGTAACACTGTAGCACATAAGGACGGGCCGCCCCTGATAATATGTGAAGAAAGAGTGATTATTGTGTGGTCACTATGGAAATTTTTTTAATATAGCAACATGCAAACAGAAGTAGACTTTTCCGTATTCATACTGCCTTGTAACTTAACGGCTCAAACGGTTTGAAACTACATACAGATTTCATTACCACGGCAAAAGGTACAAGTTAAAGAACCACCTATTCCTACTCAGCTTGGGTTCCTTAAGGTACCATTTGGGTACACGCGAATGGACTTTATGCTTGGTTATTCCAAGGAACTGAGGACCAGGCTGATTCACGAGGATTTATCGTCCCTTACGGAGCTTATTTCAGAAGACATTCTGAGCAAAAAATGTAATATAAACTTTTGTTCTAATCTCAATATTTTCAGAATTACACTAACTTGAAATTGTTTGTAAAATACCATTATTCTTGAGTTTTAAAGGTGAAATAATATTACAGACTAGCCGTACCCGTGCGCTCCGCTCCACCTGTTAGAAATAAATATAAAGTAATTACATAATTAAAATAGGATGTTTGATCCAGGGAACATTCGTGTTTGATAGAAGGATAAATCGTTTAATATGTTACTTAATTCAAATTGTCTTTAAATAATTAAAATGCGGTAATTTTGGTCCAGAGAGTACTCAAAAGTTACTGTAATAACATTATAGCATTATGTCCATCTAGAGAAACTACACTTTCCAATGGTGAAATAATAATTAATTATACAAATCGGTTAATTTTGCTTTCGATATTACTTCATACAAACACAGAAACATCCTCTGTAGGCTATGTTTCATAGCTTTCGATTGTTGTCGTCCAAGGCCCCTTATAGACGAAGTCATTTGTTCTTAATTCATTGCACCGTCTTAGATGGCGTTATTTTAATTTTAAAACTCATTTATCTCATTAAATATCACTCCTATCAAAATTTTGTAAGGAATAAAACTTATCGGAAATCCGTTTTAAAGAAACGTTTGTTATGTGACATATTTCACAAAAACCAATAATAAGCGAGATATTTCGATTTATTTAATTCAGGCCTCCTTGTACCCCCTTTTTAAATAACGTATTTTGAATGTCATATACCCTAAAATCTAAGTTACAGCGAACTTAATTTATATTCCAATTTTCATATAAATCGGTTCAGCCATTATCGCGTGAAAAGGTAACAAATATACAGACAGACAGACAGACAGACAGACGGACAGACATACAAACAAAAATTTCAAAAAAGGGATTTTCGGTTTCAGGGTAGTTAATTATATATATATTAGGACCAATTATTTTTGGAAAATCGAAAATTACCAGAAAAATTTCGGCTACAGATTTATTATTAGTATAGATAAAGAATAAACTATACAGGAGTATCATTTCTTTAATTAGCTAATATTCTGAAGCTAAAAATGTGTTATGAATTCTATAGTTGCTTCGCACAAATTTTCTTACTCATTTATCACAACAATTGTTACAAGTCACGCTACTCTTGTAAATTCTCCAAGACTGTACATTAAGATGCCTAATTATACTGCAAAGAATCAAGTTCCTAAAGTCGTATGATTTGTAACAATTGTGATAAGTGCGTAAAAATGATGTAATTTTTAGTTAAAAATTGAAAAAGAAAATCTGTTCAAAGCAATTAACAACATAATTTTAGCTTCAGAACACTAGCCAATTAAAGAAATGATACTTCTGAATAGTTCATTCTCTATTTGTAATATTTTTTACCATTAAAACTAAAGAAGAAAAAGGTATTTTACTAACAAATTCAAATTAGTGTAACTCTGAAAATATTGAGATTAGGACAAATGTTTATATGGTATTTCTTGCTCAGAATTCCAAAAATAAGCTCCGTAAGTGACGGTAAACCCTCGTGAATCACCCTGTATATTACATCACGATGCACTGGGAGAAAGAAACAAATACGTAAATAAATATACAGACTGAAAAAAAAAAGTAATTATTTTCTAAGCTTTCATTTCATTGCAATTGCAATGTGTATAATGTTAAAAAACATTTCCTTAAATTATAAGAATTCATTTTCCTCATTTGAAGGGTGTTTATTTTTTAGATATAACATTCTCTATATCAGGAAATATTACGTTAGCAGTTGATATCCTTAAAAATGAACATAAATGATTGTTTATAATCGACTTCTTAAACTAGATTTGTTGATGAAAGAGTGATGGAACGGAGAAAAATTCTCTCCGGCGCCGGGATTTGAACCCGGGTTTTCAGCTCTACGTGCTGATGCTTTATCCTCTAAGCCACGCCGGATACAACCCCGACGCCGGTTAGAATCGTCTCAGATTAAGCTCCATCTCTTGGGTTCCCTCTAGTGGCCGCCCTCTCCACTACGTCATAGATGTCTATGAACGCAGGACCGAAGTCCATACATGTGTTGAGGTGCACTCGAATGAGTGACTGGTTGGCCGGGATCCGACGGTATGGGCGCCGTCTTAAATCACAAAGTGTATCCGGCGTGGCTTAGTGGATAAAGCATCAGCACGTAGAGCTGAAAACCCGGGTTCAAATCCCGGCGCCGGAGAGAATTTTTCTCCGTTCCATCACTCTTTCATCATATGATGACGCAGAATATCTGCATGGAAATATCATATGTACTTCGGTACATCAAAATATATATAATATGCGTAATAAATCACTTTGTGATTTAAGACGGCGCCCATACCGTCGGATCCCGGCCAACCAGTCACTCATTCGAGTGCACCTCAACACATGTATGGACTTCGGTCCTGCGTTCATAGACATCTATGACGTAGTGTAGAGGGCGGCCACTAGAGGGAACCCAAGAGATGGAGCTTAATCTGAGACGATTCTAACCGGCGTCGGAGTTGTATCCGGCGTGGCTTAGTGGATAAAGCATCAGCACGTAGAGCTGAAAACCCGGGTTCAAATCCCGGCGCCGGAGAGAATTTTTCTCCGTTCCATCACTCTTTCATCATATGATGACGCAGAATATCTGCATGGAAATATCATATGTACTTCGGTACATCAAAATATATAGATTTGTTGAGTTTCATGAAAGAAATAAATGTTTACACTTATACATATTGCAAACATTGATATTAATTCTGAAACAAATTTTTATTTTATTATTTAAATGAAAAGTAAAAATTGAAATAATTGACTTCAATGCTCTGTACTCTTTAGCCTGAGTTCCAGTGATGCACTGTATTAAATTTGTACTCCCATATCATGTATAGCGTAAGATTGCTGGTAAGAGAGGGGTAGCAGGGGAGGTAAGATTTAAACGTCTGCTGTTCCTGAAAGAAATTGAAGCATACCACATAATAGAACTGAATGACATCGCTGGTGTAGTACCTTGTTTGTGGAATTAATGTCCAAATCGTTTTAGGAGTGATAGTAGGAGGAAGAAGAATAAAGCACATTTGCTGATGATATAGCGTTGTTAGCAGAAGAAGGAGATGATACTAACTGAGGATATGCTTCTTCTTCTTCTTCTTATTTGGTATTACAGCCCAGGTGGGCCTTAACCTCCTCTATGGCTCTCTTCCATCCTTCTCTATCCATCGCCAACTCCCTCCAATTCCTTATTCCTAATCTATTCACATCCACTCGTACACAGTTCCACCATCTTGTTCTCGGTCTTCCTCTTAATCTGGTTCCATCTGGGTTGTTATTGAAGACAATCTTCACTTTCCTTGTTGTTTCCATCATTGTGACGTGTCCCAGCCATCTCAGTCTTTGACATCTTATGTGCGCCTCCAAATCCGATTCCTTGTACAGTTCGTATATCTCATTATTATATCTGGCTCTCCATCCATCCACTGTTTCAATTGCTCCGAATATCCTTCTTAAGATTTTCCTCTCAAATACTGCTAGTTGTTTGCATGTATTTTTATTCAGAACCCATGTTTCTGTACCATATGTTATAATGGGTCTTATTAGGGTTTTGTAAATCTTGATTTTGATACTAAGGATATGCTACTGGAGCTAAATGACAGCTGAGAGAAGTATGGAATGAAGATAAATATGCCATGGTCAAAGGAAGAAAAGTAAAGAAGGTAAACTTGTGAATTCTGTATGAGGCAGTAGAGCATGTGGACAGCTTCAAATACTTGGGGTGTACTGTAAGCAGTAACATGAGCTGCTGCCAGGAAGTCAAAAGGAGAATAGCAATGGCAAAGGAAGCTTTTAATAGAAAAAGGAGCATCTGCAGACCTCTGGACAAAGAACTAAGGAAGAGACTAGTGAATTGCTTTGTATGGAGTTTAGCTTTATACGGGGCAGAAACGACGAAGTGAAGAGAGGCGACTATAACTAAAAGCCAGGTTATGAACCGACTAAACGTTCTGTTGCTCTCCTTATAAGCTCCGTTGCCACATAGTGGTGCGAGATTCAAAGCGTATTCAGGGTTTGTCACCGATATGTTTAAAATAATTACTGTATATAGTTCTCGATAACACTATCAACAATATTAGTAATTAAAATTACTGTTTTTAATAAAGCACGAGCTAATGCGACTCGTAATGCACGTGGTATTGCAAATGAACTGGGCAGTTTGGCTACACTGTCTCCGTGATTCCGTTGCCAGATTTTCGTTAGCAGACGACATTTTCACGTGAGGTCCAATGAAAAGCTCCGTACTCGTTTCCCCTCCATCCCCCCCACACTCAACGTATCATCGCTGCAGAGGCTACCCCTATAACCCGCACTTTCCTCTCGCCCTGCCAACTACTTCCTGTTTAGTCGGTTCATAGCCTGGCGTTTAATATAGAAGCATTTGAAATATGGGTATAGAGAAGGATGGAACATGTGAAATGGTCAGAGAGAATAAGAAATGAAGCTGTGTTGGAAAGAGTGGGTGAAGAAAGAATGATGCTGAAACCGATCAGGATGAGGAAAAGAAATTGGCTGGGTTACTGATTGAGAAGAAACTGCCTTTTGAAGGAAGTACTGGGAGGAATGGTGAACGAGAGAAGAGTACGGGGCAGAAGAAGATAGACTATCAGATGATAGACGATATTAAGATATATGAATCATATGGAAAGACTAAGAGGAAGGCAGAAAATAGAAAATACTGAGAATGCTGGGTTTGCAGTGAAAGACCTCCCCTTGGGCAGAACACAGAGGTGAGCCTGCCTGGAGAGAAATAAAAAATAGGTTGCAACCGCCAAATTACTCTTCAAGGAACGACCACTCTTATAAATTGAGGGAAAGAAGACAGAGGACGGACACTGGAAAGTTTTCTTTTCTCAATCTTACTATCAAGGACTGGAATGCTTTACCTGCAGACTTACCAAAGCCTTTACAAACAACCAAAAATGTATTTAAAAATAGGCTTAAGACTTTACTAATAGACGATAATTATACACAGTATTTAAAGGGTGCAATTTATATTTTGTTATTGAAGTGTTCTATCAGTGAAGAATTATGTTGTGTCAGTGAAGTGTGTTGTGTCAATGAAGTGTGTTGAGTAAGTGAAACGTGTTCCTGTCAGTGAAGCTTTATAGTTTATAGTGGCAATGCAAAGTATTTGAACAGTGAAATGTTTTTGAAGTGTTAGTGAAATCAGGATAGAATCAGTGAAATGTGTCGTAGTTCCAGTGCAGTGAGTGAGTTGACAGCGAAATGAGTGTAGTGTTGAAAGGTACTTGTGCAGATATGAACATATCATACTCGTGGGTTTTAGTTCGAACATAGGTTTAAGGTACAAATTAGATTTACTTTAAATGTTATTTTAACTGATCGTGCTTCATTTAATTTAGGATGTTCCCTGTTATTATTATTATTATTATTATTATTATTATTATTATTATTATTATTATTATTATTATTTATTGTTAGTATTAATTATTAGTATTATTATTAATTGTATTTTTTATTAATTGTGTTTATTATTGTCTTTATTGAGTGTAATTAGTTACCACTGCCACCGGGTATATACCCATTGCAGTGTGAATAAATACATACATGCATACATACATACATACATACATACATACATACATGAATTATGTTAATTAGAAAGTAATTTGGAACATAGAATAACTAAGTTTAAATCTTGTATACGGTAAACTGTGAATCTAGGATATTACCTGTCCAGAAGTAATATACAATGTTAATCGTGTATTCTAATCCTTCTGGGTCAGTTCTGTGTCAGCGTGATACGATGTCTGATGTCTGATTGTCCTCGGTCCACAACATGGCATTCTCACTGTGTGTTTAGTACAAAGTTGAGTAAACCATGAAAGTCACTTACATAAACCAATCATAAGCTTATAAACTCACCGCCATTGCTTGGCTGTATCCAACGACGAAACACTTTGAGCCGTCATAAATCGCAGATGCGCTTCTGAGTCCGAGACCAGCGACGGAAGCGATGTTGACCACTGTGCCACCTTTGCCTCCTTTGTCTTTTCCCATGTACTCCATGGCAAGCTTTGTACCTCTCACAACTCCTCTCTAGAAATAAACAATTGTAATTGAAATCTCTTACAGTGACAGAGAATGGATAGCTCCTACCAGAGTGCTGCATTGGAGTTAAATCGCTCGCTTGAACTCGGTCGAGTGTCGCACCCTCGAGTGAGATACGATCGGTCGTGATACGCTCGTAATAAATAGAAGCACAGTATAAGGTCATCTCACCGACATGTCTTATCTTGTATGGAAGGCGACAGATAAGATACACATATGTTTTGCTCACACGGTAAAAATAAGGCTTTATTTTCTGCGTTTATGACAAACGTTTAATGGAACAGTCAATGGAACGTACCAAAACAGGAACATGAAGTTATAAATAAAATAGTATGAAACACTTCGATATACAGTTATTATTGCTAATTAATAATTATTCAATATTTGATTTACCACATATATAATATGATAGGTCCATACATAGTGTTCCGCCTATATACTGCGACAATGTAGAAACGTTTTACAAAATATTATTGATATATCAGCAGATTAATAACAATATTAGTACAGAGATAACGTCACAGAAAATATAATAAAACGAATAATCATGCTGCACAACTATTACGGACGCAAAGATTGATGCACTAATTATTATTATTATTATTATTATTATTATTAATATTATTATTATATTACTACTAGAAAACTTGATACAGTTCTTGCATTATCGTGATTGTGTTCTCCGTTTATAATAATTACCGTATATTTACATCCAATAACACCTATCAGATGCGGCAAAAACAAAATCACTCCTGTGTGGAAAACAAAAACATTTACCTACAACATTTATATTATATTTTAAAAGCATGTTTTGTAGTTGTACTATGGAGAGGTTAGTTAAACACTGCAAAGTTTTGAAATGATAAACATCTATGATGTTACTACACAGTTCATCACTGTAACAAGAACGAATGTCTAACGCTCGGCTTATACCGTTCGAGGATTTATCGCTCGTGACAATTTTACCCATCATGCATGTGCGCTACCTATCGGATTATACTATGAACTACTTGGCGCTCGAGCGAAAACGTCCGATGCAGACCTCTGGCTCCTACATTATTGTTACGGGATTACGGTTAAGGTAACCAACGAGAAAGTGTAGATCTACTGTATTATTAAATACAACACTCTACATTATGCTCTGTTTGCCCATTGTCTCTCTCACAATTATATTACAGGCTTGTTTCATATCATTTTTACAATAGACTAATTCCGTGACAGACTGGACACTGTTAGGCTGTGAATGTTTCTCATTTTGAGCATCTGTTTGGTTAGTGATAGTGTTTTGTTTAATTTTATGGCCTACTCAACACGATTTTACATACTTATATGTTTCAAGTTTGAAGTTAAAGGAAAAAGTTAAAAAAATTGTTAAAACATGAGACGGGTGAATGGGTAAAATTTCTACACATTCATACGTAAAATTTATTGGAGATTCGGAATATGTAAATTTTAATATAAGTGCCATTTAAAAAACTAAGTTTATTGTCACACCTTGTATACCTTAATAACTAACTTTTTTCGAACACTGGTATCATATTGTCGTACATCATCGTATTCATCATCATACACAATCTCGCTCTCGCGCTTGTGGAATACCCTACCCAGTGACATCAGAGACTGTCGGAATTTAGTAGCGTTCAAAAGCAAACTTATTAAGCATTTTCTTACTGCGTAGAGTAGGTTTACTTTTTACTTAATTAATAAAAAAATTTTCTCTCCTCTTAACTTTTACAATAAACTGTCTAGCTATTATTCATCAGTGTTAATCTTTTTACTTTGATTTTTATTGTATTTGTAAATTTAATATCAATTGTATTTATAATTGAGGGGAGTTTTCACAAAACTCGTTATCTACAAAATCTTCTTTTTTTTCAAGACAACTCTTTTCTAAAATACACAACTGTAGATACCGAGTTTTGAAAAATCTCTTTTCAAGATCAGTTTACTGATATACTTACCGACGTTAGCTTAATTCTGATAGCACCATTGGATTCTCCTGACCCAAAAACATAAGGATACGCTAAAACCTCAAAATCTAAAAAAATGTAGATAACAAGTTTTGTGAAAACGCCCGTCAATTGTAATTGTATTCTTAATATTGTAGTTGTAATCCCCTGGTAGAGGGGAAGAGAAGGCCTAATGGCTTTATCTCTACCAGGTTAAATAAATAAATAAATACCGGTAAATAAATAAATAAAATATTGTATGGTTAATCTCCAACAGCTTTTGTATAATTTTTTTTTTTTTTTTTTTTTTTTTGGAAATTAAAATTTAAGATGTTACGAGTAATATTCCATTCTTTTTGAACACCCTGTATAAACGTGTGCATCTTATACTTGTGTTCGTTTCACTGTGTGTTTTTCATACTTTATTTATTATTTGGATTATTATTTATTCAAGTTTCCTATGAAATTGCATTAGATGTAATTGTAATAATGATAAAGATGATGGTAATAATAATAATTTATTGCTATTATTATTACTATTATAGTTATTTTATTATTTATTATTTCCATTATTTCTTCTAAAGACCCAAACTGTGCCGTACAGGCTCGTGCGAAGGATCATGTGTACGTGTGTTTGAGTATATATTAGGGCATATGTATAAATAAATGCACTTCATTCATTCATTCATTCATTTATTCATTTTGGATTTTCAAGCGGTTGCGCCTAATGTTTTGCAGGGTAGACAGAACACCAGGCGCACTTCACCATACAAGAACTCTGATGACATTTTCTGACTACACAAATGATGATGTAACAATTGAAGGACATTTACGTTTCCTAATTAAAAAAGATGTTAGCTTGAAATAGGCTTACAACTGATTGGACATTTTGGTACATTTATCTTCATAACTATGTAATATATGAATCAACTAATGGACACCGGTAACAGCAAAGAAAATAAGCGTAATGCATAGATAAAATCTGACATGTGAACAAATGCAAGTATAAAATAAATTACAATTACTTACAAAATAGAAGAGCAAATAAGTATACCCTTACTATTGTAATGTTCACAGTTTAAACTCAAAATACATAGGCTACCTCTGAAAGGGTAGTTGTTAATATAGCCTATGTCTTTTAATTATTCTAAGTGGATGTATTATTATTTTATTAATAAATAATTTTTAAGGAGCTAAAAAGTTATTAACAAAACTAAAAACACTCTCAAGCTATAATGATTATAGTTTCATGATATGTTGCTTCTGACGGTACCTAACTGCAATGCATGAATGAAGAGAGAAGAGGAAATATCAATTGAAAGTTACACGATGATAATCGCGTCCATACAACGATCCTTGTAACTCCTGGATGGCTCAATGTCGTCTGTCTTTCATGATCCAGAGCCGTTCACCCGAGAAAGACTCGGACATTCGTTACACCGAACATTGGATCACTCCGCGAAACGGAAGAGCTTTGCATACTGTCTATCGCGCCAGGCGTTCTGTAGCAATATATCATTTCTATTTTTCGTAACCGGTTGTGCACGATTCTAATTCTTACCACATTTACGTCGAGTTCCTTCTCCCAGTGTTCATCGTCTATTATTCCAGCGTTGTTGATAACAATGTCGATAGTCTTGAAAGTGTCTTTCGTTCTCCTGAAGGCCTCTGAAACACAAAATAATTGCTACTTCAGCTGTTTAATTTGGCATCTACACTAGTGTCTAAAAATCTCAAAATTCTAGTTTCAAGAATATATTATGACGCTCACTACAGAAATTTCAAGGTCCGTCATAGTCAGAACGATGGAGATAAAATTCTTACTGGAGAGAATATATAAGGTGGTAGCGGTATAAGTGCAAATGTTGTTAGTACTAATCGAGAACAATGTTATGAACCAGTATGTGCAATATTATATACAGGGCATTCATTTCAAAACGTCCCAGTCTAAATAACTAATTATTTAAATTGAATTTAATTTAAACAAAAAACACGTCAATTTAGATATTTAGGGGGAAGTCTGAAACCAGGCTTAATTGCATTTCACCCCTCACTTTGAAATTTCAAATGCCACCCCTGTATTTTTATACTTAAACTAGCCGTACCCGTGCGCTCCGCTGCACCCGTTAGAAATAGGGGAGAGTCGGGTAGTATCGGACATCGGGTAATATCGGACAGTGCGTTTCTTTCATCTACCACCATATGGTAGTACCTGAATGACATGGTTACGTTTCTCTATGCGACATCACAGAAACGTAACCATGTCAATCAGGTACTATCATCGTGTGGTAGATGAAAGAAACTCACTGTCCGATATTACCCGCTGTCCGATACTACCCGACTGTCCCCTAATATAAAGTAATTACATAATTAAAATAGAACATTTGATCCGGTGAACATTCGTGTTTGATAGAAGGATAAATCGTTTAATATGTTACTTAATTTAAATTGCATCCAAATAATTAAAATGCGATCATTTTTGTCCAGAGACCACTCATTTGGTGCAATGACAATTCCTTTAACATATTTCTTAATTTTTATTACATGCAACCATAGCTTAATGAATATTGACATCATTTAGATTTAATATGTATACTTTATTTTACTTGTTATATGTTTCCATTTATTATATTATATTATATTATATTATATTATATTATATTATATTATATTATATTATATTATATTATATTATATTATATTATATTATATTATATTATATTATATTATATTATATTATATTATATTATATCAGAAGTTGCTGTAATAACATTATAGCAGTATGTCCATCTAGAGAAACTACACTTTGCAAAAGTGAAATAATAATTAATTATACAAATCGGTTAATTTAGCTTCCGATATTACTTCATACAAACACAGAAACATTCTCTGTAGGCTATGTTTAATAGCTTTCGATTGTTGCTGTCCAAGGCCCCTTATAGACGAAGTAATTTGTTTTTTAATTCATTACACGGCCTTAGATGGCAGTTATTTTAATTTTAAAACTCATTTATCTCATTAAATATCAGTCCTATCAAAATATTTCAAGGAGTAAAACTTATCGCAAATTATTTTTAAAGAAACTTTTGTTATGTAACATTTTTCACAAAAATCAATAGTAAGCGAGATATTTCGATTTATTTAATTCAGGCCCCCTTATAACCCCCCTTTTAAATAATTTATTTTGAATGCCATATAGCCTAAAATCTAAGTTACAACGAACTTAATATATATTCCAATTTTCATCGAAATCCGTTCATCCATTATCGCGTGAAAAGGTAACAGACAGACAGACAGACATACAAACAAAAATTTCAAAAAAGCGATTTTCGGTTTCAGGATGGTTAATTATATGTTAGGACCAATTATTTTTGGAAAATCGAAAATTACCAGAAAAATTTCGGCTACAGATTTATTATTAGTATAGATATGAAAGAGCATTCAATTGTTTATACACTTAATTCATTTGTTTTCACATCTTTTGTTTTCTATCGTCGCCTGGCAACCTAGATTATTGTCATTGATGATTAGAGCTGAAGAGAATAAAGCTACAAAAACTTATTGAGCATTTCGTGTAATAGTTGTGTTTGTGTGTTAAATTATTTTAAAATGGTGTATACCCTTCAACAGAGAGAACATAAATCATCCTTAGGAAATTACACAAAATAAGCTGTGTTTTTATCCTACAATCAACTGATCCACTTCTTGTTGCTGTAACACCATGTATGACAGATAAATTACACTTAAAATGACAAGAAATTACCTTAATTAAGATCTTAATAGGAAAAACTTATACCATTGTAAATATATTATTATTAATATTGTTATGTTTAGGAAACAAGTTTTATATCTCCTACAAAAAAAAAAAGCTCGTTTAGAAAACAATATTAAATGAAACGTATTTTAACGCTAGTATTTCTTACTTCCAATATATTTTAAAGAAAAAATCATATAATTAATAAACCATCACTTAGACACACTGTAATAACTTCTAAGACTTCAAATTAAAAACTATGATTCACTCTGCACAGCCAACCAACGGGAGTTACTTGCTGCGCTCTAGCGTCTAAACGGGACAACAATGCTCCACGCGAAACTCAATGCTAAAAAAAGAGGAATGAGAAGTCAGCTACGCAGCCATAAGATGCGATCCAGTGGTTTTTGAACTTCATTACAAGGAAACATAATAATGTCTTATTGCTGTGTTTTATAATTATTATTATCATTTACGTAAGTAAATTCAATTTGGCAATTTATTTAATTTTATTCGTTGAGCAGTCTTATTAAATTGCACTCGTGGTTTCATCCTATTAGCATAAATTATCAATAAGATTAAAACAACATTCGTGCAATTACTACAGATAATCTTTGAAATAATTCGAATTTAAACTGTCAGGATAAACTTACCTTCCAGATTATCCTGTCTTGTCACGTCTGTCTTAATGAAAATGGCCTTTCCTTTTCCAAATTCTTTATTCACAACTTCAATTGCAGCTTCTCCCTTTGTACTATCGATATCACATATTGTCACTCCCTGGAGATAAATGTCCAATATTAATCATGTTTAAATAAATTCTCAAAATAATTATAGCTATAGGTACAGTATATTTAAAAAGTGTTGTAATATTGCATTCGCTGTAATTGGAGTCCATATTTCACTTTCCAGAAATTTCAATTTATGTTGGGATTAAAACTGATTTACAGTAATATGTAGGCCTACCTTCAAACACTGACCCAACTTTGGTCTTCCCAATATCTTTATTGCTATTTTAGTGTCAACATCGTTATTAGTAGAATTTCTACATTTGAAACTTTATGACGACTTAAATAAATTAATTTAGGACTGCATGTTATTCCATGGACTTCAAACTCATAACACTCAACCTAAGCATCCAGCTGTCAGAAGTGAATAATAATTATGTTAGTGAAACATATTTAGTTTAAATACAGTGCAATTCGGGCTAATGTCTATTGACCCATTGTGCGCTCTATATACTCGATGCAAATCAAGATTTTACCTGAAAATCTTGATTTGCATAATACACGTCACTGTTCGTTAACAGAAAAACCACAATTTAAGTCACACGGAGTTAGTGTGCACTCGAAGTTGGTTGCTTGACGGTTGTCAGCCCACTTTGAGGTCTGTGGATATAGAGGGAGAAATTGGATCGGTGTCGGTTAGAGTTCCCGAGTAGCTCAGTGGTAGAGCGTTGGTACGTTAAACCAAAGGTCCCGGGTTCGATACCCGGCTCCGGAACAATTTTTCCCTCGAAATTATTCAAATCAACTTTACAGGGAGTTATACCTGAAAATCTTGATTTGCATAATACACGTCACTGTTCGTTAACAGAAAAACCACAATTTAAGTCACACGGAGTTAGTGTGCACTCGAAGTTGGTTGCTTGACGGTTGTCAGCCCACTTTGAGGTCTGTGGATATAGAGGGAGAAATTGGATCGGTGTCG